>NW_016690192.1:7927626-7934901 GCF_001604755.1 Lepidothrix coronata | reverse complement strand
GACTTTTCTGCACATCTCCAGGCCAAAAAATACCAAAGGAACAACTGTGGTTTGTTTTGTAAGTTTGAGATACCCTGCATTTTTAATCCTTAGGCTCTGTAATGGCCTTATATGTGCTGCAAGGATCCTTGGAGAGGTGTTTGTGCACTTCCTTAATGTTCAAAAAGCACTTTGTTTATAAGCACTACACCACACCATCAAAGGATATGTTTTGACTTGTCTTGAGTGTGGAAAGTTGTAAATTGTTGCACTGTGAATTCCAGATTTCCTTCCTCTGCTCCTCTCCCAGACCCAACAAGGAGGATGTTTCCTCGTTACAGAACAGCAGTGACAAGATTATGCCATTTCTAGGACAGCAGGATGCTTGTGTGTTGTCACCTATTGCTTTTTTTCCCTGGGACTTGTTTAAAGCCAACTCTTGACCAGGGCAGCAGTTGTCCCTCTGTGCTGGGCCCTGGTGAGGCAATTGGGCATGGCACTCAGTGCTCTGGGCTGGGTGACAGGGTGGGGATTGAGCACAGGTTGGACTCTACAATCCAGGAGGGCTTTTCCAACCTAAATGACTCTGTGATTCTTTGTACAGCAAATTCTGCCCTTTTATGAATCAAAGAGTTCTGAACAATTGGACACCCCAACACTTTACGTGAATGTGGGGATTCTGTGTAGAGTTCTTCAGCCTGAAGCTTCTGGTGGATGTTTTCAAACTGCACTCACTTGCATCCTAAAATAGGGTGCAGTGGGCTGGGCTGACAGCATTGTCTGTGGATTTGGCACCAATATTAGCGAGCTGCTGCCACTTGGCAATTATTTTCATTGTGCACCATATGGCGAAGAAAATGTTTTCATTCACCCACATACAACTCAAGTTTTGCTGAGAACCTCATGCTGTGTGCAGCTCTCTCCCTCTGAGGACTAGTTAAGCCAACCATGACCCCAAAGACACGCAAGCCCTTCTGTTGGGCAGAAGGGTCAGATTTTAGAAGGAATATCTTGTATAAGCACAGCATTTCCATGCTGCTCCTGGGTTAAAAAGGCTTGTTTATGAAGGGCTGGGACAGCATTGCTCTCCCTCATACCTCTGTAGATGCTTAAGAAGGAATTGTTCTACTACTTTTTCACTTCTTCGTGGAAAGGGTTGTTAAACATTAGGACAGGCCGCCTAGGGAAGTGGTGGAGTCCCCATCCCTGGAGGTGTTCAAGGAACAATTGGACATGGTATTCAGTGCTTTGGGCTGGGTGACAATGTGGGGATTGGTCACAGGTTGGACTTGATGGTCTTGGAGGTCTTTTCCAACCTCAATAATTCTGTGATTTTTTTTTGGGTTTTTTCCCTGCACTGTTGAGTTTTCCTGCTCAAATGCAACTGGCTGCCCAGGGCAGTGGTGGAGTCCCTATCCCTGAAGGGATTTAAAAGCTGTGTGGATGTGGCTCTTGGAGACATGGGTCAGTGGTGGCCTTGGCAGTGCTGGGAATGGGTGGACTCAATGGTCTGAGAGGGCTTTTCCAACCGGAATGGTTCCGTGAATGAGGGGCATAAGATGGAAACAGCTTCTGCCTTGTGGCTTTCCGTGTGCACCTCTGCTCCTGCAGCACGTCTGTGTTCCCATTGCGGTGGGGATGTTAAGTCTTCTCATACAGGAGAGAATCCAGTGCAGCGATGTCCTGAGTGCCTCGTGTCTGGGAATGGTATAATTAGAGCCTGTGTTTTATAAATAGGCACCTCTGGATTCGCTTCTCCTTTGAGGATTTCTTGTTATCTGTGTTTTCTGCTCTCTGATATGGGCTGAGCGTGTTCTGCAGCCTTGTTCTGTCAATTCAAAACTTCAAATCCGATGACGACTCTAACCTATGGAAATCAGGATTTCATTCATCCCTGTGCTAAGAGAATTCCTGGCTTACAGGTGGTAGGTGCCAGCTTAGATGGTATTGCAGCAGGATTCTCCCAGGTTTTGAAGTATAGGAAATGATTTCATATTTTCCTGCACAATTGTCTACATAGTCATGCCGTAGACTATGCAGAAAGTGGAAAATGCGTTTTATGGAGATTCTGGTGTTGGCTTTTAATCTTATTAACAAAAAACCCTACCTTCATGTCAGGAATTCTGGAGTCATCTGGGACAGAGACACTCAGTTAAAAGGACATTTCTGATGCTTGATAAAATCACTATTTTCATGTTTTATGTGTGAGAGATTTAAATAATAAAAAGCAGGTATTGGAAAGGAGACTGACAAAACTGTCTGTTTCAAAATGTCAGAGTGCTGGGTCTGCATTTTCTGAGGTTTATTCCTCAACTTATCTGCACCTCAACCCCTTTTCCGAGTGAAATTTTCAGGGAATGCCTTTTGCAAAGTCTTTTCATGCTGTAACTGATGATCCAGTGCGATTTTGACCTGGATGTGCTCATTTACATAATTCCTGCAGAACCATCAGAAATTGCTCTTTGAAAACTAAAGCTGACAAATTATTTGGGTGCACTGGGTTATTTGTTCAAATTTTAGGCAACTTGAGACACTGTTTAAGAACACTGAGCAGTGTCTGGATGCTCTTTGGAAGGGTTTGTGCTGCAGCACAGGAATAAAGTGTTGCCATTATTTTTGTGATTTTTCTGATATAAAAGAGAAGAGCAAAATGCAGATATATTAGAGATTATTACCTGAGAATTCCTAACCTAAGAGGAATTATTACTTTTTTTTCTTCTTAAAGGTATTGAAATCTAAAATCTAGTTTTATCTCTGGGAGCACTTTATTCATTACATCTATAATTCTACCGTTTTTTGGCCAGGGTAAAAATGTTTAAAAATAACAAATTTTGTGATTTTGGACGTAAAACATGACTCTTAAAATTCTATGTGTTGTGATGGGTTTTTTTTTGTTCTTTTGTTGTTGTGTCCTATCCTTTTCCTGTTGTCTTACGTGTCACGTGTGTTGTTTCCCCCAGTCTTATCCTCAGGGACAGTTTTGTGCCAAACCTCAGATTGCCCTTCAGATCCCATGGGCAATGCCAACCAAAGCAATTTGGCAACTAGATGGGAATGCTGGAACACTTTCAGAAATATGTATCTCAAAAGCAAACTATTGCATCTGTGGAAATTGCCCATTTCATTCTCAGAGCTGTGTGAAAAAATTTTAATTGGAGCCATTACCAAAACACCAGGGCAGGATGTTGTCTGTCCCCACAGTGGGATTGAGTTCAAGGATGAGACACAGAATACCAGAAATATTTGGGTTGGAAGGGACCTTAAAGCTCATCTCCTTCCACCCCTGCTGTGGGCAGGGACACCTTCCACTGTCCCAGGTTGCTCCAAGTCCCGTCCAACCTGGCCTTGGATGCTTCAAGGGATAGGGCAGCCACAGCTTCTCTGGGCAACCTGTGCCAGGGCCTCACCACCCTCACAGGAAACAATTCCTTCCCAGTATCCCCTCTAACCCTGCCCTCTGACAGTGGGAAGCCATTCTCCCTTGTCCTGTCCTTCCAGGCCCTTGTCCCAAGTCTCTCTCCAGTTCTCTTGGAAACCCCTTTAGGCACTGGAAGGGGCTCTAATGTCTCCCTGGAGCCTTCTCTTCTCCAGGTGAACACCCCCAGCTCTCCCAGCCTGTCTCCAGAGCAGAGGGGCTCCAGCCCTTGGAGCATCTCTGTGGCCTCCTCTGGACTTGCTCCAGCATACCTTGAGAATGTGGCTGACCTGGATGTTGGGAACGCAAAATAGGACATGCACGTTGGCTGCAAATGTTAAAACATGTGGAAATGGAGCCCATTCCTTGACTGATGCTTATGTAGGAGCAAGGTGGCTGTCCAGAGGACACAGAAAAATCATGGAATCATCTAGGTTGGAAAAGACCTTGAATCCATTAAAAAAACCCCGAAAGAAGCTACTGGAAATCAATGTGACAAGGAATTAAAAGGAGCATGGGAAAAACTGAAGGGTTCAATGAAAACCAGCAATTGACACGAACCATTGTGTTATGGAGAGGAGTTTCCTTGAGCAGATTATTCCACTGGTGTCCTGTGCTTGGATATAGACAGGAAGGGCACCGTGCCCCAGGGTTCTGCCTGTAGGTGACTACCAACCCATGGATACCCTGCTTCCATTGCCTGTGACCTCTTTCCATGTGGAATTCTGGCTCTGTGATGCAGACCAAAAGCATCAATTCCTTTGGAGATTATTTCAGTTGTTCAACTTTCATCTTTTGTCACTAGAGGGAAGGAACGGGTGCAGGAGAGTTAAACACACAGAAGGAAACGAAGCAAAAAGCCAAGTGTGAAGTCTGGGAATCAGTCTTGAGTATTTGTGCAAACTGTTGAAGGAATACTTGCAAACAACAACTAAATTTAGCTTTTTGAAATGGTTCTAAACAAAAATATGCAGCTGAATAACAAGGATTTCAAAAAGACTTCTGTCAAGAAATTCTTGTCAAGACAGGAAGATTTATCTTCTCTCCATGGGAAGTGTGCACTCACTAGTGTGTGCCCAGGTGGCCAAGAAGAGCAATGACATCATGGCCTGTAGCAGGACCAGGGCAGTGACTGTCCCCCTGTACTGGGCACTGGTGAGGCCACACCTCAAGTCCTATGTCCAGTTTTGGGCCCCTCGTAACAAGAAAGACATTGGGGGGCTGGAGCATATCCAGGGAAGGGAACTGTGCTAGGGAAGGGTCTGGAGCAGCATGAGTGGCTGAGGGAGCTGGGGGGGCTCAACTCATTGTCTCCCTGAGAGCTTCCTGGACTTGGCAGGTGCGGGAGATCCAGATGAAAGGATTCAGTCCCTAGAGCAATCTTGACTGCTGTAACTGCTATTGACTTTTGACCTGCTTGTTTTTCCATTGATCTGCAAATAGCCTGAAAGGCAGGGATATGAATCTAAAAATGAACAAAACAAAATAAAAAGCTTCATCTTAGCTATTGTTGATTGAGATTTATCTGATCTTTTGCAAAATTAATAGAATGGTGCTGGGGACATGTCTTTTGTTCTTCTTGTTCAAAGAAGAGCAAGTTATTTGATTGTTTGTTAAGGTCAAGTAAGAGCAACATCATGCGACTCATTAAAGGTTACAGAGCTCTCCCTAAAATTAGATCTCGACTATTATATCTCATCTCTCTGTGGATGATCTGAGCACTGAATGTACCAGAACATTCAAAGAGCCTCTGACATGCGACAGCCCTGTGAAGTTTTTCACATCTGAAAACTGACTCCCATGTGGTTCCATGTTGCCTTCCTCTTGATGCCAAGACGAGATCCTCTCCAGCCTTCTGTAGGGACCGGACATTTACATTTCCAGGTGTTTGGCATGGGATGTGCTTTGGTTGCTGACTCAAGGAGCTGGAAAGGCCCTGTGGGAGGTTATTGCACATCTGTGAACGTGGGGAGGTGGCAGCATGTGTGTGGGACAGCTCCACGTGCCAGTAACAACTCCCTGTTAGTGAGAGCTCCCATGTCCTGTGCCCAGCCCATTCCCAAGGGCACAGTGCTGCCTCAGAAGCATTCCTAACAATGTTTTGGATACTACATGTTTCAGTTGTACTTGCAGGAGGCTCCTGCTGCCATGGTCGATGGCTGGGCACTACGGGCTGCGGCAGCTGCGTGTGTGTGACACAGGGATTGTGTCACTGTGCAGTTGTGCTTAACATGAAAAAGGCATCACTGTGTTCCAGCGATAATAATGCCAGCGAGGCCTCCCCAGCCACCGTGTGAGAGCCAATCTCTCTCTTCCCCTTTCTCTTTCCTTATCAAGGAAACTCTGTAGTATCGTGTGCCGCAGAAGAAGAGGAAGAATTCCCTTTTGTGTACACTAGAATTTCTTTTGGCAGCTGGGAAGATCTCTTGGAATGCAGTAATGAAGGGTAGAGCTTACAGGAGTGGGGATCCGGCTTTACCGACAGAGCACGCAGTGGAAGCATCGTGACTATTAAAGGTTTTTTTTACTTGGAGCGTTCTACTCCCAAATCCTTCTGATGCAAATTGTGGGTAGGGGAAAATGGTGCACCAGAAAAATCCGTACCCTGGCAGCGGATGAAAGGGAGAGAACTGTGGGGAAATGGCACACGTGGGGTGGCAGAGCTGCTGCGAGGGACAATCCTGACATTGTGTGGGCCAGATGTGCATGAATTAGTGTGGGAATGCTCAGAACTGCCCGAATGGAGCACTCATGCAATTCCTGTGCCACAGCAGCGCAGTGCTTACGCAACTTCTCTTGATCAGCAGAGGAGAGTCATTCCTGTAGGGATTCAGGCTGATCCCAGTGAGGTGCAGCCTGGGCTCTGGTGCTGAATAAACCTGGAAAGTGGGTGTTTGGTAAACAAATGGAGCAACCACAACTCCCTGCTCAGTGTGTTTGCCAGAGGCTGGGAATGATGTGTGTGTTGGAGAAGGCCACAGGAGGAAGGAAGTTCCTTATTCCTGGGTGTCTACAGGGAATCAATCTGTAGGGGATTTTTTTGCTTCTCATTGAAGATCTCCAGTAGAATTTTAGGAAATCCTTGGTGAAGCCCTCTACCTGTCCTGGTTGACTTTTGGGAAATAATCTGTCAGTGGATTTTTGCTTGTTAGCAAGGGTCTCCAGATGCCCTGGTAGAATTTTGAGAAATAATAAATGAGTGGTTTTTAGCTCCTCACTGAAGATCTCTAGTTGTCCTGGTAGAATTTTGGGCAATAATAGGTCAGTGAATATTTAGCTCCTCAGTGAAGATCTCTAAATGTATGTTCTGGTAGAATTTTAGGAAATCATCTGTTGGTGATTTTTTTTTTTTTCCTCCTTGATGAAGGTTTTCAGCTTTCCTGGTAGAATTTTGGGAAATAATCTGTCAGTAGATTTTGTCCCTTGGAAATGATCTCTAAATGTCCTGGTAGAATTTTAAGATATAGTCTGTGAGTGGATTTTTGCTTTTGGGTGAAGATCTCTAGATATCCTGGTAGATAGAATTCTGGGAAATAATCTGTCAGGTTTTTTTTGCTCTTTGGAGAAGATCTCTATCTGGAATAATTTTTCTAGTAATAATTTTAGGAAATGGAAGTATCAGAGTGGCCGACCCTTTTTCCAGAAAGGTCTGGATTGTTTGTTTGGAAATTGCAGCAGCTCCCAGGAGACTCTCACCGCGGAGCCGCGGGTGCCGTTTCCAGCACTGCCGCCTCAGCACAGGCTGTGACTTGCTGGCTTTTGGCAAAGTGGCCAATTTTTCTGAAATATTCTGTGTGGAGAGGGCCGGAGGAGCGGGCCGGGTGGGATGTGGCACAGCAGTAGGCTGGGAAAGCGGGGGGGGGGGGGGGGGGGGGGGGGGG
>NW_016690192.1:7916728-7927593 GCF_001604755.1 Lepidothrix coronata | reverse complement strand
GGGGGGGGGGGGGGGGGGGGGGGGGTGTTGGTGGGGCGGGGGGGAGGGGGGGGGGGGGGGTGGAGGGTTCACGAGCCGGGATGTCGAGGAGGGCGGAGCGGGAAGCCCGGGATAAGGGGGCCGAGCATCCCTCCGCCGCCGGGCCGGTTGCCAAGGCGACGGCTGCGTGGCAACGGGCTGGCAGCGGGGACCGCCCGCCGCTGCCGCGGAGCTGCCGCGCAGAGCGGGCGCGCTGCCCTCCTCGCTGGATGCTGCGGCGGCCGCCCGGGAGCAGCCGCGCTCCGCTCCCGGTCCCCCACTGCCGGTGCCGACCAGGGGCCGAGCTCGCCGGGAGCAGCAGCGCTCGGTCTCCGCTGCCGGGACCAGCGCGGCGCGGAGATGGTGCCGCTGGTGCGGAGCGCCGGGGGCTCCCACCAGTGGCTGGCGATCGCTTTCCTCGGCCTTTGCTCGTTCCTTCCTCCTGGGAGACTCGCTGCGCCGGGCGGAGACTTCCCCGGGGCTACCGTGGACAATCTGGTGGTCAGGAAAGGGGACACGGCGGTGCTTAGGTAGGAGGCGATCGCGGGCGGGAGGGATGCAGGGACGGAGCGTCCCCGCCGCCGCAGCATCCCCGAGATGCCCAAGGCTCCGCCGGGAGCCTCCGACCCCTCTTGGGGACGATGCGGCGGCGGGAATTTCCCCCGGGGATGCTTGTGGGGTGCCCCGGTGATGCGGGAAGTTATCCCTGTTACCACCCTGTACCCGCATCCCCAGAGCTCCGGGCTGCTCGCCCGCTCCCGGGGTGGTTTCGTTCCGCGGTTTCTTCTGTTTTAACTCTATTTAGGAAGCCCAGTCTGTTGCTAGAAGTTTGGAAACGGGTTGTTGGGGTGAAATGATGCAGTTTTGGCTTCTGGCAGCAGTTTGGGAGCTCTGCAGAGTGAGCAGCGCTGGACTGTGGCAGGGAGAGGACGATTACACCCTGCCAGAAGCATTAACATTGGTATTATTATTTATTTTGAGATATACTTCTGTATTTCTCAACGAGAAATGCCATGCTTTATGCCATGAGGAGATTATGTTCCTGTTTCTCCTAATGGACCTTGTGCTCCCGTATCTCCTCATTACTTGACTGGAGCAAAATTTGTTTACCAGCAGTCGGACACCATAGTTAATGTACTCGAGTCCTTCCTTCTGGTATGTGTTCATTAATCCTCTGCTTGACTTGATTATTCCCCCAGCCCCTCAGACTCTAACTTTTTATTTGTGTGTTGTACTTTTGCCATCATCTTTCTGTAGTTCTAAAACCCCACATTTTCTTCTTCTCTGGAATATGGTTGCAGTGGGTTGAATCTCCTCACTGGTGATAAATCTCTGATTTTTAATTAGCAGCACTTCTCAGCTATGTATTATTTTTGTTGGGCTATCACTGAAATCTCCAGGTTGCAATGTGTTTTATCCATAAGCATTCTCAATGATCCTACAGTCTGCTGTAAAATGCTGCATGAAGCATTTTCAGTAGAGATTTCGAAGCGTTTTCAGGCTGCTCCTGGTGTAGTAGCTCCTGAAAATACAGTAGATGTCTATGTAGGGCAGCTGACAAGTGGTTTTTATGTGTACCTCAATTATACTCTGTATTTTGAGACGTGCTCAGGTCCCTGTGCTTTCTGTCAGCACAATTGGAGGATCAAAGGAAATAATAATTTTAAAAAGTGGTTTATTTATACTGCTTCAGGCTCACAGGTTGCAGAGAAGGTAACTTGGTGGGTTCACAAGCAGTTAAGACAGATAGTCAGTACTAAATGCTATTAGGATATAAATGTGTTTAAAACTACAGCATTAAAAACAGGTGTGATTGCTCTCAATGTTACCTACCAATGGGGTTCTGCTGGAGCGTATCCAGCTTTCCAGGCCTAAGGTTGTGTTTGGAACTTGGTGTCGATGCAGCTGGATAGGTTACATAAATGAAATGGGAGCTTTAGGCTGCAAACATCACTTCGGTCTCACTAGGAAGGGTGGGTGTGTGTTTTGTAAAGAGGTGCTGCTACAGGAAACGTTCACCTTGCTGCTGAGCTCTGGGACAGAGGGATGAGGTGCTGGAATTTTGAGTGTTACATCTGGATTTCATTCTTCATGCCCTGTGATTAACTTCTCTCATTTTCTGTGCCTTCAGCAGGCTTGCTTTAAATCAGGGCTTATTTTGTTTTAGGGTTGTAACTTGGAAGGGGCAGTGCAGGATCACTGTGGGAGCAAACACTTTTAGAAGAGCATGCAGCAGCCAGGCAGAGCCTGTTATCCCAAGTCTCCCACTGCCCAGTGTCTCAGCTCCTCTGGGAGTGTTCCTCACTGGATATTTGTATCGTAAACTAATTTCAATATTCAGTAAAATAATTGCTCTTAGTATCCTAAGTATTGGAAGCTGACTCTTTATTTAAATACAAATTCCAGTGAGCTGGATAAAACCATTTGGGTGCTGGAAAAGGAGTTTGTTCCTTCCAGCTCTGTAGCCATCTGAATTCAGCCCTTCCCAGTGACTGTGCCTCGCAATGTCCAAAGTTGGCTGCGCTCCGGAGTTCCCAGCCTCTCGTAGCAAGATGGCCATGGGCTCCCTGTGGCCAGCATGTGTTGATTCCCCCCTCAGCACCACCTTCTCTGCTTTAGCAGTCTTGAGAGGGCTTCAAACGTTGCCTCCTCTCCTCGGAACCGAGGCAACACTGTACCGAGAGCATCCTGCTTTAATAATTAAAGCTGGAGTATGGGCGGCACTCCCATGGCTTTGAGTCAGCATTTTCATGGCTGTCAGAAGATGAGAGTGATTTATGGGATGTGTGTTGAGGTGGAGCCAGCCCCCAGCAAGGGGCGTTGCGGGTGCCCTTGCTTGGACGCGGACCCTGCGTGGGGCTGAGGACCTTGGAGAGCTGGATTGCACATCACCCCATGCTCTGAGCTCCCCAGGAGAGTGAATAAATGGGGTTACCCGTGTTGAACTGAGGAGAAACTTTTACTCACAAATCTCATTTTGAGCTGATATATCAGAGAGGAAAGCATGTAGCCTGTTTGAATGAGTGTGGGGCAGGTGGGCCAGGTGCCAGCTCCAGTTCTCACGTGAAGTTTTCGTTGTCTTTGCTGAAGACGAGCAATAAAGGCTCCTGGAACTGCTGAGGTTTTCCAGTAAAATCCTCTGCGTGTTAACACGGAGTAAAATAGATAAGTTTGGCTCCCTCATTTTGAAATAGTTAACTCATATAACAGTGTAATTAGTCAATTTAGTATCAAACACACACAGCATTTATTTAGTGCTGCAGAAGCAGCACAGTGAGTATCACCCCCTGTCCTGGTGCTCTTGGAGCATCGCTCTCTGCCCAGTGCTCTGGGAACATCTCTCCCTGCCTGGTGCTCTGGGAACATCGCTCCTGTCTGCTGCTCTTGCTCATCCAGACGCCTTCCCTCCTCACCCTCACAGCACCCCTGAGGTGAATGCCCTCTCCAGCCCCATTGCCAGGACCAGGACCATCGTGGGGCTGGGTCCTGCATTGCTGTGCCCAGGCGGTACTGGGATGATGGGATTCTCCCGTAGCCTCCCTGGCCAGCAGTTCCCAATGCTGGCAGAGGCACAGTACCCATGTGGCCCTTCATGAAGGACTGACAGAAGAGCAGGTTTGCCAAGAATGTCACTGGACACCTGCTTTGCTACAGAAACACCCTCAGCAAGGGGATTTTACAGAAAAGCCCTTGTTAGCTGAGGAGTTCCGTCTGTGATGAGTTATTTCTGTAGCCTCAGTAATTAAACCCAGGTCCCTTTTGTTTGATTTCAATTGGCGATTGATCCCTGCAGTCCCAACATTATTTGTATTTATTTAGGTTATAAGAAATCACATCAGTAATGAGGTTGTTCTTCATGGCAGAATAATGTTGGGAAGCTGCTCATTTTCAGTAGTATTATTCCATCCTGTGTTCTTCCCAGGCAGCCTGTTAAGATTTCATGAGAACACATGAGGAAGGAGAGAGTAACTTATAAACCCATGATTTTATTAAAAGAATATATTGCTTCACTGTGGACTGCTAGAAATGCAGGGAACAAGCTGTATATTCAGAGCTGGGTTTCTCCCATGACCCTTTCCAAGACCTTCTGTAAGGAGTGAGATCACTGTGTGTTCCAGCATATCCATCTCACTGACAGCAGAAGTGGAGATTTCAGGAGGGAATGTTTTAGGAGAGGTAACAAATGCAGAGCACTTGACAGGACGCAGGCACAGCCAGAGTCGGGAGCAGGGCTGGCGTTTCAGGGCTGGATGCCTAGGGGGTATGAGACACCTCCACTTGAGAAGGGCTTCATCCCCTTCCAGGTGATGTGGGGAGGACAGTGGAGAGCTCACATTGGGATGGCAGCAAGAGGCATTTCTGCTTCTGTGAGAAATAAAAGGATTCCTCTTTGCCTTCCCGTGGTGATGCTGATCCCGGTTACGGCCGATATGTGTGTGTGGCCCCCGTGGCTTTAGATAACGCAGGAAACAGGGATGTTGTCTTAGCAGTCCCCATGTACCTCACCTGCCATTTGGAGCCCAAGTCCCTGTGGATATCAGAATGTGTGAAATGTGCTGAAGATGATCAAAAGGGCTTTGTCTAGCAAGCAAATGTTTTTATCCTGCATTTTGTTTTTCTCAAAGCTCATGGATAATGAAGGCAACTCTACCTGGTAGCATCTTTATAGTAGCTTTACGTTCTGTCATCGCAGCAAATTGAGCTTCAGAAGTTGTCATGGTTTTAAAAAAGCAAAAGATCTTTTTACCGGTATATGATTATAGAGGAATTTAGGTAACATGGGCTCTGCAGTCTGTAAAATACTGTGAATTACTCGCTTCAAAGAGTTAAAGCTCAGGCTGGGATCCGTGATGTTCCCAAAGGCTGGCAGGAGGAGCTGGAAAGCAGATATCTGTGTCCAGCTGTGATCACAGAGCAGATGTGGGTTCTTGTCAAACCTGGCTGGGAAATCCAGGGATCACTTTTAGGCCAACCATGTGAGCAGGTCAATGAACTGATCCACATGTTTGCCCACAGTTGTCCCTTTTGGCCATCCCATGAATGTTGTCTAAGGTTTGAGCAGCTGACGGTCACCTGAGGAGGGTGATTATAGAGAATGTCTTTTTTTGGTCACAGCTCAGGAGGTTTGGGGCTTTTTAGTTTATTTGCTGAATTGGAAATTCTTCGTGTGCAGCCTGGCTGCTTCTCACTGCACCTTGGAGAGTTTTGGGTCTGTGTTGTGTCCACTCTCCCCTGCCTTGGGGACCTGGGGCAGTCACCAGACGTTGCAGATAAGCTCCTGGCAAGGCAGGACGGGCTGTGGGGATCTGGAGCTGTCCCCAAACACTCCAGGTGAGCCCCTGGCGAGGCAGGATGGGCTGTGCCTGCAGACGAACTCTGCCCAGGGCTGTGTCTTATTGTTTTTTTTCACTGGTGTTGAAAGGTCTGGGCACATCCTTGGCAGCTGATCTGAAACTATTTGTCTCTTTTGCTGGCTGCTCTTAGAGCTTCTCAACTTGTTCTTTTCCATAAGATTTTCTGCTAGTGGAAGCAGTTACCATCTAGGGAATGGGAGGAGAAGCTCTCTGTGCCTGTTGGTTTCTGGGAGTGCTATTGCCCCAAACACAGTGAGTGGGAATTCTGTCCCCCTTGGGAGGGACAGAGCTTCCCGACTGTGATGGTGGGGGTGCCCAGTGGTGCCTAATTAATATTTAAATTGCTGGGATGCCAGTGACTTTTGGGGATTGGGATTTACCAGTTTTGCCTTCTATTCCAAAAGAGCTACCCTTTACAGCTGAGAGTCTTTGCCCAGGAAGTGACAGCATCATGGAAAACTGGTGGCGCATCTACCAAACATTCCCCATCTGTTGCCATTCCTGTTACTGAGAACTGGGCATTTGGAAAGGAAGTTTTGCAGTAGGAAGAGCAGGTGGATAACAAGTTTATACAGCGTATTGGAATTTTGAGATACTATATGCATCCTAGAATCCCAGTCCCTCCAGTGCATGTCCAGTGCTGGGTGCAGCCGTGAATACCTGCAGATGTGTTTATGGAGATTTATGTAATAAATATAAATATTTTCTTCTTTCCTTTATGGTTTTCAAAGGTTCAGTTCTTAAGGCCCATACTCTTGGTACTGTGGTGCAATTCAAGGTCACAAAGTCTTTGTCTATGTGAAGTTTCATTCCTGAAACGTGACCTGGTATGCGCAGACTCGTGTGCACACCCCCTGGAAAATGAAGTTGTTTGCTTAAGGCTTTCCTATTCCCAATCCCTACCAATTATTAAACAGCGCATTATGGTACTTGCCTCTTGTCTGTGCAACAATAATAAATAAATTCAGCGTAAATTAAAATAATTTATCATTTTAAGTGATGGTGAATGTTTCAGCTGTTATGTAGAGGAGCTAACAAAACAAGGAGTCAATAAGGAATGAAAACCAGGATTTGTTCCAAAGGGCTGTTCTGATGAACAGACAACAGACTTAAATGACTTTCTTCTTGTCACCACGTGTAAGAGCTGAGCGCAGCCGATGTCTCGGGGCTGACTGCGAGGGCAGGAAGGTCCCACTTGGACCCTGCTGGGCAGCTCTGGTCTGTGCATCTTCTGATCATAGAATCCCAGACTGGTTTGGGTTGGAAGGAACCTTAAAGATCATCTCGTTCCAGTCCCCTGCCATGGGCAGGGGCACCTTCCACCAGAACGCTTGCTGAACGCTAAAACAATGCTGGAACGAGGTTTCTCCATCTCTTGCTCTTCTGAAAGCTCTTGGTAGCAATGAGTAAATAGATGAACTCACCCTTATTGAGCAGGTTTCCATATGTAACTCACTTAGCAACATTTCTGTTACTCCTTTTCTACCCATGATAACAGAGCAGGTTTTAATGGGGGATTTGGATCAGACAAACTAAATTAGTTAAAAAATGAGCACAACCGGATATGAAGGTCTCAGAAAGGGCTTACATTATTAAATTGGTATATTTTGGGATCTGTGCTTATGAGGCACTGAGTTAGTTGTGTACTCTAACAGATGTGATGAAAAATCTCATACCAGTGGGAGTTAAAGATACAGGAGTTCTGCAGGTATTATGTTGCTTAGGGAATAAAATAATACATAATAATTCAATAATTAAAACATTTATCTGTATAATCATGCTAAATACTTTTGTTTATAAATTTAATATGGTGCAATATAATATTTACAAATTTTGGTTAATTCATTAAAAACATGTATGCATTTATCTCAATGTGTTATGTCATAATTATCTTGAATTAATGATAGGAATTAAATCAAGAAACTGGTGAAATCATGTCCCTTAAATGTGTTGTACACAGAGAAGTGTTGAAGTGTTTCACTGTCCAGCTGCTGCTTTAGGTCATGTGGATATAAGTTAAATTGCATCTCAGCACTTCAGGCACGGCTTTGGTGATTGGACTCACCAGGCCCCTCCTAACTCCTGATCACACTCCCACTCCAGCAGTGGAGTTCTTTTATAATTCTTGGTCAGACAGTTATTAAGTAAATCTGAAATTAAATATTGAAAATGTCATTGAAGTGCTAATATAAACAGTGGGAGGAAAAAACTGACAAGTCTAAGGTTCTCTTTCAGGTATTTCTGTGATGCGTAAAACCTTGTGGCTAAAAAAACACTATGTTGTTTCCAATCTTATAGAACTATGGAATGGTTTGGGTTGGAAAGGACCTTAAAGCCTATCCAGTTCCACCCCCTGCCATGGGCAGGGACACCTTCCACTATCCCAGACTGCTCCAAGCCCCCTCCAACCTGGCCTTGGACACTTCTAGGGATGGGGCAGCCACAGCATCTCTGGGCAACCTGTGCCAGGACCTCACCACCCTTCCAGGGAATCACATAAGGATCATCTAAGAGACTCCCTGGGATTGGAGAGCTCTGTTTGCTCTCTGCAGTGTTCATGAGGAGATAGTTCGGTGTAGATATTAGGGGTTTATTCCGTCTCCTCACCAAGCTTTGCCCCACCCTGAAGCTTGGATGTGTCCTGGGGCTTCCCACCTGGACACAGGGCACCATCCCAGGTCACCCAGGGAAGTCCCTCTGGAAAATTTACAGATTCCATGGTCACAAAGCCAAATATTCTCTGGTAGATTTTTCTTGCAGTTTGTTAACTTTGCCCCTCTGTCCCTGACCTGTGACCATGAGCATAGGGGATCAAAATCTGGAGAGGAGGGAAGATGATGAGGGAACAACAGAGAGGAGGGAATAGGTCACCAATTTCCAGGTGTGGAACCTTGGTCACAACCACAGGAGGTCGGGGGAGGAGGAAATCTGTTATGAAAGTGGCCTAATTACGACGAGCAGTTTTCCCCTGGCTGGAACAAGTGGACTAGAAAATTGTACTAGACCTTTCATTCAGAGACTATTAAAGAGCGAGAGAAGAGAAAACAAATATAGCTTTTGTCACAGCTCTTTATTTTTATTTTTTTTTAGTATTGAGTCCTGCACATTTCCTGAAATCAGTTTAAAATTAATTCATTGTATTTAATTTGTGATTTTTTTTTTTAACCTGTATGAACCTTTTTCATGTTATGTTTCTGGTAGTGTGAAGGTGCATGGGCTAAAGATATACACAGCCTGCAAATTCAGTGTGGATGCCAGGGTCATTTGGGGTGACTGCAGCTCGTGGCAGCCCCAGGCTGGGGGGACATGTTGGGCTGAGCCTTCCTGGGACATTGCAGGGAGCTGTGAGTGAAAATCCCTCTTCCAGCCCAGCTATAAGAGGAAATGGTGGATTAGCACAAGGCAAAAGGGGGAGAAGTTTAGCCTGTTCTCCCCAGTAAGAGGCAGAATGGTCAGTGCTGCCAGCAGTGGGTGTGAGGATGTGAAGGGACAAGGGTAGAGGAAGATGGGATGACAGGACATCCTGTGTCCTGCAGGAATAGGGGGGATGGCTTTAAGCTGAAAGAGGGTAGATTTAGATTGGATATTTAGGAAGAAATTCTTCAACCCAAAGCAGTGTGTGATTCTGTGGATTTCAGATGTACTTGCATTTAGTGACCTTCTGCACTTTATACAGATATTTTGTTTGGTGGTTGGGTTTGGCCTCTGCACTTTACAATTCCAAACACTGCACCTCCAAAATATTTATCCCAAACTGTAACTTAGTGAGGTGGTGGATTCTCCTCATGATTTATTGTACCTGTACTGAGCAGATCAACTAATTATACATTTGCCATCAAAATACCATTGGGGCTCCATGGGCAACTGTGTGAGTGACTCTTCCCCACCATCAGTACTGGAGTCTTGGCTCCTGGGCTGACCTGGCTCTTTTATGAGTTACCACAACCTCAATTCACAGAGATAAATGCACTGACTCATCCTTAACATTCTCTTCCATTTTTTTATTTTCACTAATACTTCAAAACAATATTCCTTCTGATCCTTCACTCGGTTAATCTTGTAAAAGGAAAATAGATTTGGATGTGTATAAAATACGAAAAATCACAGAGTCAAAGAGTTGATGAAATTCACAGAAATCAAGCTTTTCAAGGCAGTCAGCCCAGAAGTATTACCCTGGAATTAAAAATAATTTTTGTTACAGCAAATCTTTTCCTTCACTGTTCCCTTTGCCTGGTTAGTATAAAAGAGAGCAGGAAGCAGCACAGTCCATTGGCAATGGAATATTTCAAGAGTTATTTAAATTAAGTCCCAAGTACATACACAGTGTTCAGGGTTATTGCTATTTTCCCCAGCAGAATGATGTGTTGCCGGGGCAGGAATTGCTTCACTGCAGTAAACTCAGTTAATGCTGAGAGAGATGGGAGGGCGGAAAGGTGAACTTCTGGGGAGAGAAGGCCAGAGGTACAGGGAAAACCAACCTGCAGGTAGTGAAGCTCCTCCAGCATCCCAGGGACGTATATTTAGAGAGACCAGGCATCCTGAGATATCAGTTATTTATATTGCCACTTAAGGAGTATCGGTGTTATCAATGCGTACACAGGAACTGGGAACATTCAGACAAAACTACTGCAGTCAGTGGGGTGAACAGCACAGGAAGAGGGTTTACACCTCCCAAACCAAGACATGTTTCCAGTCCAGTATGTGGTGATCAGATCACTATCAGTGGATCACAGACATGTTACTGACCAGAGGCAAAAACATAACAAAGCAATCACTATCAGATATGTGGATATAACACATGAAGGAGGATGAGAGGATGCAGAAACAACTCTGCCATCTGTAAGGAATACTGCAGCACCAGAGGTCCAGGTCCACTGGACATCACCCACACAGGACTGGGCTGTGCCAGGTTGCCCAGCTTGGTTCCTGCAAGCCCAACTCCAACCATGCTCTTGGGAAAGCTGCATATTCTCTAATCTCCTGATGAGAACATGCAGCTCTAAATGAAAGAAATCTCAAAATTCAGCTAGCATATCTATTCTAAAGACTCAGGGATCATTACTCCATGCCTGTTCTCCAAGTGTAATTTTAAATTTTGAACAGTTTTTGGCATTTCACACTCAGGTAAAGGCTCTGGGGTGCTTGTGATGCCTCACCTCCTCTTTCTGAAATCACAGAATCCCAGATTGGTTTGGGTTGGGAGGGAACCTTAAAGCCCATCTTGTTCCACCCCCTACCATGGGCACAGACACCTTCCACTATCCCAGGTTGCTCCAAGCCCTGTCTAACCTGGTCTTGAACACGTCCAGAGATATGGGGCAGCCACAGCTTCTCTGGGCAACCTGTGCCAGGGCTTTACCACCCTGGCAGCCAAGAATTCCTTCCCAAAATCCCATCTAATCCTGCCCTCTGGCAGTGGGAAGCCATTACCCTTTGTCCTGGCTCTCAAGGCCTTGTCCAAAGCCTCTCAATTCCTGTGACTTTTTTGGGAAG
>NW_016690192.1:7850745-7916718 GCF_001604755.1 Lepidothrix coronata | reverse complement strand
GCCCAGGCTGGGATGGAACACTCCAGCTCCTTGTTTGCAGCTCTGGCTGCAAAGTTTGGCATCATGGGATGGAAAACAAAGAAGACAGAGAGGAGAAGGTTTTACATTTGACTGAGAGGACTAAGACATGTGACCCTAAATATATTTCTAAATCATAATTTATTTCCTAAATCACTTTATTTTTGAATTTGAATAGCAGTTATGGATGAACCTTCCCTGCATTTCATCAGGAGGTGAGTGTTGAAGAAAACACTCTGGGTGTGCTGGTAAATATTTATTTGTGAAAGGATGCAGCATTCACTAGGACTGAATCCATCCCATAATGTAATTTACAATTTCCACATGTATGAATATATGTATGACTGGCTGAGTGCAGACTCTGCCATGAGTCCTGACAGGTGAAGGTCATGTCACATGTTACTGGAAAGCTCATTTTCCTGGTGTGTGTAATAAGGTTTCTCATTTGATCTTTATGTAGCAGAAGCAATCTGTGAGTCTATGATTCTCACAGACCTAAGAAAAATCAACAATGTGGAATCAACACTGAGTGGGGTTGAAAAGAGTATTTCAGGAGGGTTCTTCAGCAGAGAGCAAGGAGGGAGGGCAACTCTGGTGTTTGCAGGAATATGTTGAAATTGGATATAAAAGTATGGATGACATTTGAAAATTGCACAATCGTTGAGGTGGGAAAAGCCCTCTCAGACCATCAAGTCCAACCTGAGCCTGATCCCCACCTTGGACATTGCTTGGATACCTCCAGGGATGGGGACTGCACCACCTTCTTGGGCAGCCCCTTCCAATGCCTGACCATCCTTTCCAGGAAGAAATTCTTCCTGACACAAGGATGAGTGGAATAGGAGATAATGAAGGCGGAAAAGCTGCTCAAAGGGGGCTGGATCCATTCTAAAAATAGTTTGCATTGGGCCCTAATATAACACTGTGGCAAATCCCCCAGGGCCAGGGTCCAGAGGTGTGCACAGCTGGGCATGAACAGGAATACAAATGCTTTGCTGCTACGGGCAGGGAAACATGATGGGTAGTTCTGGGGCATGTTTTCTCAAAGCTGCTGTCAGAGCAGGAAGGGGCAGAGGAGAGAAAAATATTGTCTGGGAAATAAAAATATTTATGGGGGGAAGCTTGAGGAACTCTGGCTAATTAGTTTAGCAGAATAGCAACAGGCAACCTCATTGTGCTGAAGAACGTTTTAATGTCAAAAAACTCAGAAAATCCAATCTTGGCAAAAAACCCATAATACAAACTAATGACTAAAAGCTGAAAGTGAGCAATTTCAACATAAATGTGAAACGAGTGTTTTAGAGGCAATTAACTGCTGGAATCAGCTATCAAAGAAGTGCAGGACTGGTTATCTCTTGTGGCTGGTCGCCTCTCCACAAGATACATTTAGGCCCTTTGTTGATCTGAATAATGTCAGAAAGGTGGTTCTTCGACAGAGTTCTGGCAGAAATTTCCTTTTACCCAGGCCAAAGGGGGCACAGGGCTCTGCTGAGCCCCAGCCCCCCCCACCAGCACCACGGTGTCAGAGCAGAGAACAACCATTTGCTCATTTGAAGGTTTCCTCTACCCAAACCTTTTTTTCAGTGTATTACTGAGTGTTTCTGTGTAATTAACTCTGTTCTTTAACATATAGTAAATCATTATTCAATTTTAATGCAAAAAATCGTTATTTTTTTAATAACTTAAATGAAATCCGTTGTGTGTAGGAATGTCAGTAAGAATTTTTAATGTAGGATGGAGGTATGGAAAAAAATACAAAACATGTTCAAGAGATGCTTCACCTTTGCCTTGTTGTGGTCACCCCCTGGTACAGGGCTGCAAAGGGCAATGGCGCTGATTTGAGCTACTTGTGGAGACAAACTAGCTAACTCAAAGCATTTCTGTGCCTTCCCCCCTCCCCCAGTTATTTAGCAAACAATTTACTCCTGTGTCCTCTGCTCATAAACTCATAAATCTGTGCTATAAGTAAACAGTTCAATTTAATAGTCAGTTTTATCTGTACATTGTGAAAGTCAGTACTTTTGAGAACCAGTGATTTCTGTCAACAACAAAAAAATGATGCCTTTCTACTCCCGAGTGATGGTTCCTGCCTCATTCCAGCAAACCTGGCAGCATCGCCAGGTCCCTGCTAATTGGAGGGGACTGCACTGGTGGCAATTAGGAGGTAGAACAGCGGAGCAGATCGATATCCTTGAGAGCCGACTTACTGTCCTTTGGGAATCCGTGCCAGAGCAGGGCTGTGTCTCACAGAGATTGGGATGCAGCCACTGCTAGTGGGAATTAATTTATTTTAACTTAAATAACTCTTGAGTGTCAGCTCATACAATAAATACTAGAAATAGAAATATCTAAATAGAAAACAGGTACAGTTCATACAATAAACTACATTAAAGATTCAAGTACCAAGTGCCCAGAGAAGCTGTGGGTGTCCCATCCCTGAAAGCATCCAAGGCCAGTTTGGATGGTGCTAGGAGCAATCTGGAAAAGTGGAAGGTGTCCCCAGAGGCTGCAGGAACACACAGCTCTGCCGACTCCAGTGTTCTGGAGTCATGGCCCTTGGGGTTACCAGAGGTGTATGAAATTCTGCTTTTACTGATCTGCTGGTGTTACAATAGAATCATAGAATCATGGAATGGTTTGGCTTGGAAGGAACATTAAAGCCCATCTCATTCCACCCCTGCCACGGGCGGGGGGGACACCTTCCACTAGACCAGGTTGCTCTTTAACATATATCCAACCTGGCCATGGATGCTTCCAGAGAGGGTGCGGCCACAGCTTCTCTGGGCAACCTGTACTAGGGCCTTACCACCCTCACAGGAAGGGATTTCTCTCCCAGTATCCCATCTAACCTTGCCCTCTGGCAGTGAAGCCATTCCCCTTTGTCCTATCACTACAATTCCTGGTGAATGGAAATGCTGGTGAAGAAGGGTTTCCTGACTGGCTACTGGGAGGATGAACTGCTGGAGATCACATTCTCACCCTGCTCATCATGGGTCAAGTCAAGGAAAACAGGCTTGAAGATTTCTCCATATTTTCAGAGTTAAAAATGTTGCTAAGAGTCCTCAAAAAGTTTCAGGCAATACACGAGGAGGTCTGGGGGGAGTGATGGATCAGTGTGGGGTCCTGACAGGCCCCACAGGGGTATTTCTGGGGTGATGGGAATCTGCCTGTGTAACCATTCCTAGCATGGCCCAAGTTTAATGAAGACTCCCATAATCTTGAGGATCCAATTTACTGACTGTCACTGGTAATGAAATCTCTGGAAGTAAAACTCCACATTTGACATTCTCACGGACACAGACAGAATCCATTTCAGTGAGCACAAAAACTCAGCCTGTGAGGTACCTGTGACTGTCACAGGTGAAAATATTTGCTAATGAAGTGTATGTTAGTGTGAGACAGGTAGAGAACTCCCTCAGTCTCTTAATTTACTTTGAATAATTCATTAGCTTGCACTCCTCACCCATGGCAGTCGTAGGTAAATCCCACACTGGAGCTGCTAATTAAAGTTGCAAGATGAAGGGAAGCTACTAATGAGATGTGAGACAAGTACTCCAACAATACAGAGGCAGTTGTTGGCACATTAAGTTTTATTGTTGGTTTTTACACAAGGATAAGGAAATGCTGAGGAATTTACACTTGTTACAGCCAATGATTAGAGGTGGTGGGACTGTGGATGCCAGGTTGGGTGATGGACCTTCTCCTGCTCTAGGACTCCCTGACAGGTTGGGCTCTGCTTCCAGGGAACAAGGGACAGGGCAAGAGGAAATGGCCTCAAGCTGTGCCAGGGGAGGTTCAGGTTGGACATCAGGAGGAATTTCTTCCTGGAAAGGGTGGTCAGGTGTTGGAAGGGTCTGCCCATGGAGGTGGTGGAGTCCCCATCCCTGGAGGTGTCCAAGGAATGACTGGGCGTGGCACTCAGTGTCTTGGGCTGGGTGACAAGGTGGGGATCAGGCACAGGCTGGACTCAGTGGTCTGGGAGGGCTTTTCCAGCCTCAAGGATTCTGGGATTCTTTGCACAGGAGGTACCTGCAGCACTGAGATGAGTCCTTAGGGGTTATCCGACATTCTGAGATGAAAAATTTATCAATATTTCACATTTATCTTATACATATTAAAAAAAAGATAAACAATAAATCTATGTGGATTTTATCAGACAGTTTTATGGATAAATATATTGCTAAAGTATGACCTGTGTTACAGGTCATATCTTATAGGTGCTAGCACAATCTTCTTACCCACATGATGATCTGGGTGTGCCATGTTGTCAAGTGAACCGGGCTAGTGATTTTCATTTTACAGAATGAAAAGTATAGATACAGTTTTGGATAGTAGAAATAAATATTTCTTGTGTTTTCTTCTACAATGTGAAATTTAGCAAATGTATGTTGTGTTGCAGAGTTGTTGCCTCTGTGTTGTTCGTGCGGTTCATGGCCTGGCTTATTCACTACAGAAATGTTTGATGTTGCCACACATTTAAATATGTTTTCTGCTGCTGAGGAATGAGATGGGTAGAGATCTATGTGGGGATATGGAGGAGGATAAAAATACACTTTTAATGATTATTTTCAATGTACAAATTGCAACATGCTACTCAGACACAATCAGACAAGTTAAAGCACTTTATCTTATTAAAGAAAATGTCTCGTAGGGAAATCTGCACAGCAGATCTTCACTGAACATGGGAAAAGTGGGTGTGTGGAGGGTCTGGTGTAAAGGGAAAATGAATATGGTCAGTTAGACTTGATTTCTGATGTTGCTTGTTGTCTGGGCGGAGCAGCGGCTCTGGGGCAGGGGGTCAGGGACCCTCTGCACTAGCTGGTTTCAATCACTGCAGAGCCAGGTACTGGGTGGTACCTGGGTTTTAACCCCACGAGACAATGTCTCTGACAGCAAAACCTACCAGAGATGAACCTGGTCCCTTTTACTGCTTTTCACCCCTCACAGCCTATGCAGCCTGTGATGGTGTGAACTGGGAGCTGCTGGTTTGGGAGAACTGGCAAACACTTCCTGCAGTGCTCTCCCAGCATATTACTCTGTGATCCTCATAAATGCATATGGTGTTTGGAAATCCAGCCTCAGCCAGGGCAGCATCTGAACACAGTCCTGCTCTCGCACAAACTCCCTGGCTTCGACTGCACTCTGGCTCCACTGTGACCCCGTCATTGCTGAAGGGATGAAGAGAGAATTAGAGAAACAACCAGTTTAGAAAGAGCCTGGCAGGGGGGAATAACCTTAAACTGCCAGAAGGCAGGGCTGGGTTAGATATTAGGGAGAAATTCCTCCCTGTGAGGGTGGAGAGGCCCTGGCACAGGTTGCCCAGAGAAGCTGTGGCTGCCCCTGGATCCCTGGAAGTGTCCAAGGGCAGGTTGGACAGGGCTTGGAGCAACCTGGTCTAGTGGAAGGTGTCCCTGCTCATGGCGGGGGGTGGGACTGGATGGGCTTTAAGGTCTCTTCCAACTCAAACCATCCTGTTCTTTCGCAATGCTAACTCACCAGTTCAAACCCTGCTGTCCCCCTGCAGACAGGGCTTGGGGTGACAAACTCTGGGAAAGATCATCTTGAATAGCTGATTTCCTGTGAAAATGGGGAAATATTAACACTGCAACTTTATAATAAAGTACATTGAGATGGAAATGAAACGCACATAGTTGTGATTTAAAATGCAAGCAGCTCAATGCAGCAAATCAATACAAGGTCTATAAAAAGGGTTCAAAATGATAATACAAGTTAATCCTGGGAGGAATACTCCTCCAGTCGTGACACACTGACCTCTGTCAGTCACAGCCTGGTGGTGTCTGCAGTAATGTTTATGGCACTTTGGATAAATCCATGAGTGGAAGATAATACTCCCAATTTGAACCAAGTACAGCTTTGAAAAAGCCTTAAGACTAAGAAAGCCAAAGCAAACCCCATGCTTTGCCTTTGCTCTCAATTCCGGTTTGGGGGATGAGAGTTTTCCAGGGCTCAGCTTAGCAGTGACTGTGCTCCAGCAGCATGCTCAGCAAATCCATCTGGTTGTGGGAGGGCTGGACTTCCAGCTCTGCCTCCCCCACAGCTTTCAGCCTCTCCTGACCTTGGTGATCCATTCTCGGCTGCTGCAGCTTCCCAGCAGTGTATTAAAGTATAAGAAAGTCAATAGTTGGAGCTGTCGATGGGAGGGCACTCCAGGGCAGGAGAAGAGCAGGCTCCTCTGGCAGCAGCCTCGGCTGGGACGGGGCAGAAGGAGGGTGTGGTATCCCGGGGAGCCAGTGGCATCCCCGGAGGGGGGGGGGGGGGGCGGGTGGCAGCTCTGCTGGAGAGACCAGACGGGCTGTGGATCAGCTGCCAGAGCACTTTAGGTTTTACGTCTCCAGAGCTACACAAGGTGTTTTCAGCAATAACCTGCCATGGCAACTTCTTGACCTGGGGGTGATCTGAACTGAAACCTCTCTTCAGGGCTCTGAAATCCACTGCCCCGGAAAGAGGGACTAAATCCAGGCTTCACTGCAAAACATATGCCTATCCAGTACCTGTACAAAACTCAACCCTTGGTGAATATTTTATATCACATTCTTATTCAGTCACATCCTTCTGGATTTTGTTACTTCCCTATTACTGCAAGCTCCATCGAGCCCTGTGCTGACCCCACCTCCTGATTCTGGGAATTTTGCTTTTTTCTCGATGTCAGTGCATGGATGTGGTAGATTCTGGCTGGCTTTGGCTGTGGGGGGCAGGATGCTCCATGGCACCAGCACCTGGTCCAGGGGCTGCAGGACATCCTGCTCCTCAGGGCAAGTCATCCCCATGCCGAGGGTGACACTGGGACCCCTCTCCTGGACTGAGCAGGTGGGGCTGTGCTCCTTCTGCCAAGGAGGTGACAAGGGCTGGGACACATGGGGTGCAGTGTCCGTGCAAAAGGAAGGCTGGGAAGCAGCTTCCCGTCTGTAGATGCTGCTGATGGCTTTGAAAAGATGAAGTCGGCATGTCTCCTCTTTCGTCTATTCTTCTTCCTAATCCTAGGATTTTAATTTTGTTGATTCATAGGTTATCTAAATATGAATAGGTTCACATCAATCAGCACTGCCAGTGCCACAGAATGAATATAAATGGTGTCTTCAGTACTTCCTAAGAGAATGGATGTGTCTGAAGTGTAAATCCGCATTCGCAGGCTTTGCTGTGGCTCCTTGAAGCCAAATTCTTTAGTTGTTCCTTTTAAAACATTAATCAACTATTTTGCTCTAGACTTGGAAATGGGTTGGGAAGAATTTATGTTCTCTGTTCTGTTCATTTCCAGCAAACGGTGAAAACCAACAATTACCCAAAGCACAATAGTTAGAACTGAGAGTTGTTTGCTCATCCAGCCGGATGAACATTGGGAATGCACACAGGCAGTTGGGATTTTCTGTTTATTCAGGGACCAGGCTTTAAACTGCACACAGAAATTACTCAGTGTTCCTTGTACTGAGGATGTTCTGGAGTGCAGAGGGAAAATTATGGTGCACTCTGGATAGTTCTAGAAAACAAACTGGAGCTTGAGCCAGATCCAAAGCTGTTCTGCACCATGTGAATGTTCCAGGGGCAAACAGAGCCGGAGTGTAGGTGCATATACCAAAAATAGCATGTTGCTTTGTAGCAGCCCCTGCTGTCATTAAGGTCTAGAGGAGACCACCAAGATGACCAGAGGGATGGACCCCCTCTCCTACAAGGAAAGGCTGAGAGAGCTGGGAGTGTTCAGCCTGGAGAAGAGAAGCTTCAGGGTGACCTTATTGTCCCTTCCAGTACTTGAAGGAGCCAACGGGAGAGATGGAGAGACACTATTTACAAGGGCCTGGAATCACCCACCCTTGCTGGTGTGTCACTGGGAGATTTCCCTTGGTGACCAGCTGAGGCACAATCCCATCCTTTGTCATTTCCAGCTTTGGTTTGCAGGTCACACACGTGTCCCTGATGCTGCTCTGGGGCAGGCTGGCCCCACCTGCCTCAGTAGAAGCCTGGCCTAGATTTCCTCCCACCCCTCCCGGGGCTCCCTGTCTGTGGCATTGTGCCAGGAGAGCTGGTGGAAACCACCCTGCTGCAGCAGCTTGTTTAGTTTTTGCAACATTTTAACAAAAATTTGTATTTAGAGCTTCCTCATTAAACCCAGTGACAAATAATATGCACAAGGACTCATTAGCAGAAAATGCAATTATTGCATCTTGCATTGAAAATTATTTAAACCACAATTCTTGACAAACAAAGCGACTGACCCTTGATTAAAAGAGATGATGGGTGTGAGTAATTAAAGACACACTAAATATAATTCATCTTCAAAGCATCCCTGTGTAATTTGTCTTTTCTTGTGTCTTTTGAAAGCCTTTCTTGCTTGTTTGAGGTTGCTCCTCTAAGGATTCTGAGTAATATTTTCTTATTTAATGAATTGGAAAATAATTTTCTAACCTTAATCATAAAGTTCTGAGAGATACCTGGGCTTCTTGACAGAGGGAGAAATTCACTTTGTGGCAGAACTTTTGTCATTGTAAAGAAATCTCTTCCCTAGATGTTGTTAGAAAGAAAAGTGAGTGTAGGTGGTGTTCTAGATGTCCCAGAGCCGAGGCACTGAACTTCCATCACTGCAAAAAAGGGAATTTTCAGCTTTTTTTGAGCTGTCTCTTCTCCCCAGGACACAGCAGGCATATCCTGTACGTGGGCAGGTGAACAACATGATGGTGCTTCTGCAGAAATCCCTGTTTCCAATCCAAGGAAAAGGAACTAAGGCTGAAAAATCTGGGAGCAGTCCAGGGCAGGAGCTGGTACTGTGGCTGCAAGGCTGTTTGCTCATTATAGCCCAAAAGCTGTCATGTATTTTTAATCAAATAGGCCTTTGAAAATCTAGAGAGTTTTGACTTTCACTTGCAAAGGAGGGAAAGCCACTATGGTGCTTTTGCTTTTACAATATTTGTATTTCACATAGTAAGGAAACTTATTTTTCCCATTAGGAATTTAAAATTTTATAGGTAACTGAACCATTGGGAGACACTTCTTTTAGTGATCCTTAAATGGTTCTGTTGTTTAAATCAGATACACTTAAATGTGTTTGTATTCATTAATTGATTTCTATCACAGGCTTATGACAGTGATATAAAATCAGTGTTTCATAATCAAAGTCTTCTCCCTTTCTGAAGTTTGAAATGGTGAAATCTTGATGCCATAGAAATCAGAGGGCACAGGATTCTGTTTTCAGATTTTGTAAGCTGTAGAAGTCTTTGTTACTCAGATTAGAAACTC
This sequence comes from Lepidothrix coronata, assembly GCF_001604755.1. Classification (NCBI taxonomy): domain Eukaryota; kingdom Metazoa; phylum Chordata; class Aves; order Passeriformes; family Pipridae; genus Lepidothrix; species Lepidothrix coronata. The sequence continues at coordinate 7,907,457 of NW_016690192.1, read as the reverse complement.
ATGGGCTTTCAGTCTTTAAAGAAAAACAAAAATGGAAGCTTTTCCCTCCTGCTTGTCATCCATGAATGCCCAGGAGCTGTATGTAATGTATATGCAGTATACAACAAAAAATACCAAATTTAGAATCACAGAATCACAGAAACTCCTGAGTCAGACAGGACCCACAAGAATCATCAAACCTCTTCCTGCTTTCTCCAAGAAAAAACAAGAATAAAGGGATACAACATCAATGCAGAACCATAATTTTCCTTATAAGTGAAAGAACAGAATGTTTCTTTTGGCTGCCTGAAATTCCTGCCTCAGCAGCTTTCCCTGCTCTGATGCTCAGGACAGGAACATGGGCAGTGATGACACGGTGTCCTGCAGGCGATCGCTGCAGTTCTGGGACAGCTTTCTAGGAGTTTGGTGACACTCCTCTTGTCTCCATGGTGGGCAGGGCATGGTCAGGTGTCTGCTGATGTGTCCGTCACCTCTGGACATGTTCAGTAACCAGGGCCTGAGCCATAACTCCGGCTTTTTAGGGCTCTTCAACTCCTCTGCCCTTCAGAGATGGTGGCGGATGCCCGGTGGTGTCCTCCATCCTCCTTTCTGCCTTTACTTTCACACCAAAACAGGACAAGAGGAAATGGCCTCAAGTTATACCAGAGGAGGTTTAGGTTGGATATTGGGAAGAGTTCTTCCTGGAAAGGGCTGTCCAGCCCTGGCACAGCTGCTCAGGGCAGGGGTGGAGTCCCCATCAGATTTAAAAGCCGTGTGGATGTGGCACTTTGGGACATGGGTTAGTGGTGGCCTTGGCAGTGCTGGGGAATGGTTGGAGTTGATGATCTCAGAGGGCTTTTCCTACCTGAACAATTCTGTGATTCTCATTGTTCTGGGCTTTGATTTAGTCAATGTGAAGGGGAGGATGGACTCCGTGGCTTTCTGAGGTCCCTTCCAACCTGAATTATTCAATGGTCCTAATCCATACAGTTTTCTTTTCCAGCAAACTACTGAATTTCCTTTTCATGCAGCAGATGCTTATCAAGGTGTGAGGTATGAATTCGTACCCTGTTTTCATGCTGATGTCACAGAATCCCAGGCTGGTTTGGGTTGGAAGGGGCCTTAAATCTCATCTCGTTCCACCCCTGTCATGGGCAGGGAACCCTTCCACTAGAGTGTCATGTCCAGACCTGCTCGTGGCCAGTCACAGCAGCTGCACCATGTTTTATCAGTTGAGACTGAATGTTGTTGCTGTCCTTGGTTAAGTGTTAAAACTCGTTGTGCTTTTTTCCAAGAAACGTCCAGAAGTGCTGTGTGTGCTCTGCCTCTGTGGAAAGGGCCAGACCTTGCCCTGGGCAGTGGGATTGCTCCAGCTGGTGCCAGCAGAGCCAGGGTCAGTTCTCGCAGTTACTGTCAGTGGAAATATGAATCGTGTCAAGAGCAGGAAGAAAAACTTGTTTTATAACCACAGTCAAAACAGTGCAATAAATTATTGAGGAGACTGTGGAAGTTCAGTCATGGAGGGCTGCAGAGAGCTAGCCCACCTTTCCAGGATGCTTTATGGGTGGGTTTGGTCTTGAATGGGAAAACAGATCTGATTTCCCTCTTGCATTTTTCTGATGAGTTCTCACTTATTCTATGCATTAATAGTAAAACAAGACATGGTGAACACCCTGTGTTATGAGTGGCTTGCTATACACTGAGAGTGATTTTATAGCCCTTGAGCTACAGCTGTTCGAGCCCTGGCTCTCACTGACTTTCCCTTCTCTGCTCCTGCACACAGAAGTGGCCAGAGTTTATTTCAGTGCCTAAAGATGAAGTCAGACACCTTTTTCTTTTTCTAAGAGTTGTCTGAGTGACTAGTTTATGCTATTTCAATGATAATTTAGTCAATATTGCTGAGTAGCCACTTCTTAAATTCCTTTTTTTTTTCCTTTAGGCCCTCCAGGTATCATTTTTATTCTGGCCATTAATGTACTCTGCACAGAAAAAAAATGTCAGCAGTGAGGCTGGCTCTGAAATTTGTCCTTGTTTTCCTTGCCACCTGAATTTTCCATTTCCTCCATACAAATGTGAATTTTGGTAATTTAAGTGGAAATTTTGACTTGTATCAGAATTAAAGAGAACAGATTCAGCTGATTCTTATCATCTGAGCCCAAAAGCAGACCCTGTATTGCGTGGCATCAGTGAACCAGTACATCTGACTTTATATTTGCTTGGATTAATTCCACAAGCAATACTTGAAAGTCTGGCACTTTTTATTTAAGGTGGGAGCTTCTGACGTGCCCATAAACACTCAGCAAAGCCCTCGCTCAGTCTGGTGATTGCACTGAGTGAGGAACAGCGACTGAATAAATATGAAGAGAAAGACTCTGAGGGAGCTTACTAAAGCTTCACTGATGTCAATGAAACGAGGGCCATTTCAGTGGTTTAGAGGGGACAATAAGTCTAAAATGTAAAATACTGATATGGAGGCACCCACAAAAATCAGTCAGTATAAATTCCATTCAGGAAGATCCTGCCTTGCTGTGGTACCACAGCTCAGTCGGGTGCCTGCGTGTTGAGCGTTGCAAGGTGAAACTTGTGTGTGCCAGTTCCTGAGCAACTCAACCAGAAATAAGCAGGTCCTTGGGCTTTCTGTGAGCGGATGGGAGGAGAAGGTACTTGAGATGGAGTGAGGGAATTTGGTGTGCAGAGCAGAGATGCTCATCACTCAGGCTCTGCTGACAGCGTGGGACAAGCTGGAGGAAGAGATAGATGTGCACTGCAGCTCGGGGGTCTGGCATCACAAATTCACCACCTACACACTCATTTTATTTTTGTATAATGTGTTTTTTAATACCACCATTTGAATTTGCCACATTTTAAACCGTGTTATCTGCATATAAATGCCTGGATTGTGGCTGAGATGAAGAGTCCTCAAAGGTGTTCCTGAGTCCGAGAAAAGACAGTTTTATTATTGCCTGTTGATAACACAGACTGATTTGGGTTGGGAGGGATCTTAAAGCCCATCCAGTTCCACCCTCTGCCATGGGCAGGGACACCTTCCACTAGACTAGGATGCTCCAAGCCCTGTCCAACCTGGCCTTGGACACTTCCAGGGATGGGGGGGGGCAGCCACAGCTTCTCTGGGCAACCTGTGCCAGGGCCTCACCACCGTCCCAGGGAAGAATTTCTTCCTTGTCTGCTTAATTGTGAAATTTATCAGTCAAGCACCACTAGATGTTATCATCTTTATCTGCTTCTCAGCTGAATCTAGAGAAGAAATTTTAGTTTTAATAATTTAGGTTCTTCTATGTTTAACAGCTAATACAGAGCACTGAGGATCTGTGGGCTTTTTCCTGTAGCTCTAAACCACCTGAAAATACCCAAATTCTGTTGAGGTCCTGTCCACCTTCCCTCTTGGAGCAGCCTCTCCCGTGGGCACAGCTCCTGGGGTAGATGCTGCAAGGACTCTCCATCATGACTCGGTGGGAACATGGAGCATTCCTGCTGTGCAAATTCAACTCCTTCCTGAATAGAATCTGATCAGGAAAGGAAAATGTCATGTTTTGCTGCAGCACAAAGGCTGCATTGACTGGCATTTACAAAACAGCTCAGAACTGAGGAATAACTGTTAATTTTGGGTGAGGAGCTGCACTTGTATGGCCTCGTGAACACACCAGGGAAACAAATCCCTCAGTGAGTGCCTGAGCACTGAATTTTCTGCAGTGAGGGCTTCCTCCAAGGATTTTGGGAGATCTTGCATTTGTTTTCTTCCTTAGTTTTTCCCTCCTCAATCACAAACACTTATGATGAGGAAAGGGGGGAGAGCAGGTGACAGTGAGACTGTTAATGAGGAAACAGATTTGTTTCTGTAACTCTGGCAGGAAAGGATGGAAACAGAGCAGAGGGGCCGTGGGTGCCGACAAGGCAGGTCTGAGGGGGAACCACCTCACACCTGCATGAGGAAGGGCGGTGGGAGGCCCTTGGGAGGGTCTCTTGGCCTGTCTGGAGAGTTGGCACGTTGGGTGTCCCTCCAAAATGCCCTGACACCCCCCCACACAGCACAGGAGTTGGATGGAAGTCTGTGCAGATGCAGGGCTGTGGCTTCACTGGGAACACAGGGATGTGGTGGTTGTCACCATGGAGATCCTTCCCCTCCACCCAGCACTGGTGGAGCTGCACTGGGAATGCTGGGTCAGTGCTGGGCTCCCCAGTACAAGAGAGGTGCAGTCATATTGGAGAGAGCCCAGTGAAGGGCACCAAGATCCTGAAGGGGCTGGAGCATCATCTCCAACGAGGAAAATAAAAGATGCTAGAAAATGTCTGTCTTCACTTGCATTGCAACCAGTGAAGCTGCAGAAGGTTAGAAGACACATTTTTGCTTATATAGCTGGATTTTGTTTATCCAGAGCACAAAGACATGCATTCTGTGTTACACCAGGGCAAAGCATCCTCCACCTGGGTAGAAATCTGAGAGTCTGCACCAAATCCGTCCATATCAGAGCTCAAAAGAAATAAATGCAGTGAGAAATACATCCATGTGGAGGGTGTGCAGTGGAAATCTTGGAGCATGAATGAATCCCTGCCTGTGGCAGGGCACTGAAATGAAATGACCTTTAAGGTCCCTTCCAGCTGAGGCCATTCTGTGATTCTCTGAATAGTGTTTCTGGTTGTAGGAAAATCCTGGTTTTCCTCCGTCTTTGCTCTCTGCCTCTTGCAACTTCTGTGTTTTCCTGTCACACAATGTTTGCAGGGATTGTGAGGTCAGGTGGTGGAACATGCTGTGAGCCAGCCCCAGTCCTTGTGTTTTGCAGCTGACTGGAACAGGAACGTGCTTCACAGCAACTTAGCTTCAGAGCAAGTGTTTCAACTTTTGTACTTTCAGACCTTCCCCCACCTGATCCCTACGGATTTGTAGTGGTGCCCATTAGCAGGGGGGTGCCAGTGGGAGTGTTGTGCATGGGCAGGCAGGATGGGCACCCCAGCATCAGGTTTTTGGCTGGCACGATGCTTCTTCCACTGTATCATTGCACCTTTTCTTCATGAACATGATTAGGAGATTTCCCAGAGCCTTTCAGATTATCAGCATGGTTTGGATTGTTTTCTACTACTGATTGTCAGTATTATTTTTCCTACCTCCTACTTTGATCCAGGTTTTCCCTCATTGCCTAATCATGATTAAGGGATGACAATAAAAATATCTTGTGTTATCTTCCTGCTCTCAGCGTGAGCTCTCTTTAGCTTTGAAGCATTATATAAAATGTAAGATAAGTTTGTAACTGGGAATCTTTCCTTTATGTGAGAACTTTCCTTCTCTTAACGAGATTTACTCAGTAGTTATTGGGCATTTCTAGATATTTTCCAGTTGAATTGGTGATGTTTTCTAATAGGAACCTTTGGATAACAAAGCTGGCTGCATCCTCCTGGGACAATGCTCTCAGGCACATGGTGGGATTGTTGGGGTGTCCTGTGTAGGGCCAGGAGTTGGACTCCATGGTCCCTGTGGGTCCCTTCCAGCTCAGGATATCCTGTGATTCTATGGCATCACTTCTGGAATCAAGGTGAAAGGCAGAAATTCAACATCTCAGAACTTGTCTATATTACTAACACTTTAAAATCCCCTGAAGTTGAATTCTCTTCTATCAACATCCAGTATTGCTTTGGGACTGTGAACTTCCATAAGAAATGGTGGAACTAAGGCTTCTGGATAGGGTAAGGTAGAATGCAGGTGGCAGCGACCTAAGAGCAGGTAGAATAACCTCTGAGAAGTGGGGTCCTTGTCCAGAAGAAATCTAAATGAATCTAAGACAGAGTCCCTGTTCTAGAAGGTTTTCAGCACAAAGAAAGACCTGGAGGGGCTGGAGCATGTCCAGACAAGGGAACAGAGCTGGGAGAGGGTCTGGAGCACCAGGAGCAGCTGAGGGAGCTGGAGGGGCTCAGCTTGGAGAAAAGGAGGCTCGGGGGGACCTTCTCACTCTCTGCAACTCCCTGAGAGGAGGGTGAAGCCAGGTGGGGGTCAGGCTCTCCTCCCAGGGAACAAGGGACAGGGGAAGAGGACAGCATCTTAAGAGGTTTAGGTTGGACATTATGAAGAATTTCTTCCTGGAAAGGGTGTTCAGGCATTGGAAGGGGCTGCCCAGGGAGGTGGTGGAGTCCCCATCCCTGGAGGTGTGCGAGAAACAACTGGATGTGGCACTCAGTGCTCTGTGCTGTGTGACAAGGTGGGGATCGGGCACAGGTTGGACTCGATGAGCTGGGAGGGCTTTTCCAATGGAAAAATGAATCTGTGATTCTGTGAAAGAGAAAACAGGGATAGAGCAGAGGTGAGTGGGGGAAAGAGTGGCATGGGGGGGTGAAGTCATTGCTCACTGTGATCAGCAATGGGAGCAGATCCCGCGCAGTGGCTGTGGGTGGGTGAGGGGCTGTGTGTTGCCCACAGCAGCAGTGGGGACAGGGCATTTCCAAGAGGCTGAGTTGGGCTGCAGACGGTGATCGCAGCGCTTGGATTCCCTGTTGTCCCAGGATTCCCAGGTTGTCACGCTGCTCGGTTGGCGCGATGGAGCGCTCCTGAGCTGCTCATTCAATGAGAGCACAGTGGGCAAATTCCTGGGAAGAGCCGGGGGTCGGATGCAGCAAAAGCCTCCTCTCCCAGTGCCGGCAGACAGGGCACAAGGACACTGGTTATGTACAAATCTGTGTATTTAACTGCAATTTCCAGCTGCTTCCAGCAATGGGATCTGTGGGGAAGGCATGAGCAAGGACGTTATTTGCTCTCCACAGCGTAAATAAATCCCTTTTGTGTTGGGGGCAGCAGGGGAAAGTTTGTGTGTGCATTGCACTTCAGCAGCACTCACATCCTGGATGCTGCTGGATCGCCTCTAATTGCCTCGGAGATGCCTCGGCTCCTCTCACTCCTGCCAGCTCCTGTTTCCATGGGAGACGGTGACTTCTGATCCCGAGAACTTGAGCTGAGACATACTAATGGTGTTTGGGTAGCGGGCGGCAGCTCCATTAACTCCAGCCCGGGAACACCTCTGGCCACCCACGGGGAGCTCATGGGGACCCCCTTACCCTGGGACAGTCCCGGCTGTTGTTTCAGGTGGGAGCTCTTAGAGGCACATAAACATTCCCCAGAGACCTCCCTTGCTCTGAGGGGATCACAGAATCACAGAATATGTGAGTTGGAAGGGACCCACAAGGATCATTGAGTCCAACCCTTAGCCCTGCACAGCCGTATACCCAAGAGTCACACCAGGTGCCCCAGAAATTTATCCAAGCACTCCTTGAGCTCTGGCAGCCTTGGTGCTGTGACCACTGCCCTGAGGAGCCTGTTCAGTGCCCAACCACCCTCTGGGCCTTTTTCTGAGATCCAACCTAAACCTGCCCTGACACAACTGAATGAGGAACATCTGGTGAATAAACACAACCCACATTGCCCTGGGATGCTGCTGCACCGGGAGATCTACGGTGGGGAAGGGAATATGTGCTCCGGGAGAGCTGGGTAGCAGCATTTTTTTTGAAAAATAATATATGGTTTTGTTTAATTTTATAAACAGTTTAAAATTGCCCAATACTTTCTCTGACACTTTCCATAGTTACCCTGGGATCAGCTGTTTTCCTGACAGTAGATCCAAAATGCCACCAGTGTAGTGTTCCTACATTAGTAGCTGTGTTTTGTTTCTAGCACACTCTTAAATAAACCTTATTCTTCAAAGTTATTGGCCCAGCAAGGAGGTCTGTAGCTCCCTGGCTACAGGGATGTTTTGGATTTGCTGAGTTTTAATGCATTGAAATTTAGGATTACAAAACACTGATAGATCAGCTTTCTGGATTTTTTTTTTCCTCAACTAAATTGAAATTTATTTTTTCTCTGTATTTTTTATTTTCTCCTTTGCTTGAGGCATGATTTTTTTAAAAAGAAAAATAATTTTCCTACCCCTTTTCTTTTTTATTTTTTAAAGGCATATAAAAGAGATGTGTTTGAGCTTTTATTATCTGGGAAAGCAAAGCTCCTCATTTTTGTGCATATTTAACCAGTATCCTCCTTCATAAGGAATGTGAGCAACTTCTCTCTAACTGTTCCACTATAAGTAAAATAAAGAAATCAAGGAAGAAACAAATCAAATCCCATGCAGTATTTTATGGAGGAGCTGCAGGAGCAGAAATCCTATGGCCATCCCAGTGCTACACAAATCCTTGGTCTCCGTGGGACTCTCAGGGTGTTTGATACCTGGGGTAGATGTCAGGCTTCAGAAACGGACCAGGGAAAGAGAATTTATCTTTCTCTTTCCCATTACAGATGAAAACCAAGTTATCCCATATGCAGTGCTGATTTTGGGGATAAAATGACCTGTTCTGTTTCTAATAGCAGGAATTATGGTTTTGTCCTGGCTGTGTGAGATTCCAGCACAGCTGAGGGAGGATGGGGAACAGCTACAGAAAGGCTTGAGAAAGACCAATGTGTTTCTTGAAGGCTTTTTGGATCCTTCCCTCCCCCCTTGTCTTGCTGCCCACAAAGAGAAGTCCCAAGCGGATGCTCATGGCCTTCATCATCCTGTGTTTGCTGTTCATCACTAGACATAATCATTTCTAGGCAAAACCTGCTCCTACCACTCCTGGTACAGTTGGATTTGGTCTGGTTACCAGCTTTACCCAGTGAAAAGCTTCAGTCAAGGTTGAACTTCCCCAGCCAGGCTGGAGACCCCCCAGGGCAGCTGGGGCTTGCAGTTCACCTGGGTAAGGTCAGGTGTGTTTTGGTGCTTAGGACTATGTTCTGTTTTGGGAGCCAGAATTTGATGGAGTCTGAATAATGGTCTAAAACCCCCAGTGAGAAGTGTCTGCGTGAACCCCTTGGGCACCAGAGCAGAGGCACTGGCACATCTGCTGAGCCGTTGACACCCAGGGCCACTCTGGGGATGAGCAGGAGATGTTTGGTTGGTGTGTTTGCCCTTAGATACACACAGCAGGGAGGCATTTGTCGGATAAAGGCTGTACAAGCAAGATCAGAGATATCTGGTAAATGAACTCCCAGTTGTCTGAAAGCTAAACATGTCCCTGAGCTATTCCGTATGGTTGTTTTCTTCCACAAATCCAGTATTTGATTGTCACCAAGAGGTGCTGCACTGCAGCCTCATTTTTAAATCATCACCACTCCTCGTCACAGTTCCAAAAGTATTTCCAAATCTCTTATGAAAACTCAGTGAAGAACCATCGAGCCCGATTTGCTCTTGGACATGCTGATGTTACAGAGCCCAGTTCCAGACATATCCACTGTGCTCTGGGGACTGAAGCCCGTGGGAATGCTGCAACTACTATCACTTGTGCTTTACACCATAGGGACATGGTTTCTCAGTCCCAAGCCCCCAGGGGAAGGTCTGTGCTGGTGCCATCCAGCCTTGGCCTCAAGTCACACGGTTCCCTGGCTCCATACACCCCTCAGATTAATTACAGTTCTCCAAAAACCGTCATGGAGGGAAGGCAAGCAAGAAAAAGATTTCTTTCTCTGCTCTTCTTCTCAAAATACAATTGTTTTTGTTTAACGTCCTTTCCCAGCTGAACACTTTCAGGAATTTAGAAGTATTTTTGATACGGATTTATAGCGAGCAAAGGTATCAGCAAATGGCCTGTTCTTTTAGCAGCAATCTCATTCCTGCATCAAGCACCTGCCCCTGCAGCCGTGGGAGCAGCTGTTTGAGTTGAGCACAGAAATGAAACCTGGATGGTTTCACACCCTGTGTGGTTGCGCGTTGCACCGGCACAGCCAGCTTCATCTCCTCGGCCCCAGGGGCAGCTCCAAGTGCTGGGGACCTTCCAGAGATGGGATGGAGAGTGTTTGGGAGGCCTCTGAGCTGCTTTTGCTTAGAAAGAGCAAAGAAAGCTGATTTTTGTGTGAATAATTCAGTGTAAAATTTCTCTGAAAGGAATGAACTACGAAGCTGCAGTGAGATGATCTCGTGTCCTGGGCTCATCCCGCAGCATGGACATAAGGACCAGGGACGGATGGGATTGTTGCCCTCTGCTCCCCTCTGGAGAGAACCCACCTGCAATGCTGCCTCCAGCTCTGGGGTCCCCAGCACAGGAAGGATGTGGAGCTGCTGAAACGAGTTCAGAGGAGGCCATGGAGATGCTCCAAGGGCTGGAGCCCCTCTGCTCTGGAGACAGGCTGGGAGAGCTGGGGGTGTTTGCCTGGAGATGAGAAGGCTCCAGGGACAACTTAGAGCCCCTTCCAGTGCCTAAAAGGGCTCCAAGAGAGCTGGAGGGGGACTTTGGACAAGGGCCTGGAGGGACAGAACAGCAGGGAATGGCTTCCCACTGTCAGAGGGCCGGGTTAGATGGGATATTGGGAAGGAATTCTTGGCTGTGATGGTGGTGAGGCCCTGGCACAGGTTTCCCAGAGAAGCTGTGGCTGCCCCTGGATCCCTGGAAGTGTCCAAGGGCAGGTTGGACAGGGCTTGGAGCAACCTGGTCTAGGGGAAGGTGTCCCTGCCCATGGCAGAGGATGGAAAAGGATGAGCTTTAAGGTCCCTCCCAACCCAAACCAGCCTAGGATTCCCTCATTCTGTGACTATCACAGGGGGTCCCACATGGGGGCTACACAGGCAGCACATGCTGGGGGGTTTTGCCTTCCTGGTCCACAAGATGAATTATGAGCTCAGATCCTTCAGCTGCAATGCCAATCCAAACCCATTCCATCCCTGTACTTAACCAGGTGCAGTTGTTGCCACCAAAGTGCAGTTAAACACTCCCCTGAACGGCTCTACAGCTTTGTTTTCACTCCTAAAACCTCTCAGATTTATTCTGAAAGGCTCTGATATACACAGATGTAGCCAAAGTGATTTTTCCTCATTAGGGTGATGGCTCATTCTTTCTCTGTTGCTTTTCATCCTAGCTTTTATAGCTTGCTTTGAGAAGAATCAGTTGTTTCATTCCTACTACATTAAAAAATAAAACACTGGTGCAAGCTAAATGTTATTTTGAAAAATAAGGTGTGAGGAATTGTCTGTGATTGCACAGTGTTGAAAAAACTTCCTATTTTATTGGAAAAATAATAAGTATGGATGAGTTCTGCTGTAAGAAGCAAGCTGGTCTTATTAGAGCAATCTAAGTACCTATAGCAAAAAGGAAAATATTTGTTGAAATGCTGCAGAGGAACTGGGGTTACACCGCCCATTGCTGGCAGTGTCTGATTTTTAATCTTAATCTAAATTCTCCTTCTCTTCTGAAAAGTGTTTAGTATTCCTTGGAGGCTCTATTGATCAGGGAACTCTACTTAGAGTTGAGACCGTCTGAGCTGTTTTTACAGACGAGTTCAGTGAATGAGAGATGGGGTTGGGTTGGTAGGTTCTGCCACGGCCCCTTTAAGGATTTTCCTTTGTTTCTGCATTTGCTCATTTATTCTCCTTTGCTGGGCTGGGGGGGATGAACAAAATAAATGGTGGTATTTGGTAGAGTATCATTTTTTTCTGAGTATAGCAAGGAATCATATCTAGTTTGCTGACAAAGGCTGTGGGTTTTTTTTTGTTGTGACAAAGATTTTTGCACTGCTGAGACACCTTGAGTCCTGTGTCCAGTTCTGGGCCCCTCAGGACAAGAAAGACTTGGAGGGGCTGGAGCGTGTCCAGAGAAGGGAACGGAGCTGGGAGAGGGTCTGGAGCACCAGGAATGGCTGAGGGAGCTGGGGGGGCTCAGCCTGGAGAAAAGGAGGCTCAGGGGGGACCTTCTCACTCTCTGCAACTCCCTGACAGGAGGGTGAAGCCAGGTGGGGGTCAGGCTCTTCTCCTAGGGAACAAGGGACAGGGGAAGAGGAAGCTTGGGGGGGGTAGGGGTGTCAACAGTGGGGCCAGCGGGGGGGGTCAGCCAGAGGGGTCAGTGGTGGGGGTCATCCAGAAAGGTGTATTTCTTTGAGACAGTCCTGACAGTTTGCCTAATTCAAGATAAAATATGTGTTTTAAAATCTAGAGTATTTACCAAGTGTTAAGTATTAAAAATGAAATAGAACGGTCTTTGCATTATTGACTGAGCCACCAAGTACTGATCTTGTTGCTCTTGAAACAATGTCCTTTGAATAAATGATGGGTTGGGTGTACTCAATAAAATATTGTCCTGTATTGAAAGGTACTTTTAATCTTCTGTCACCATTTAAATAGCAGAATTTACAATGAGCCATTCTTGGTATTTAAGATATTGTTCACTGATTTAAATCTGAGAGCAGGATTTTTTGCTGTGAATACCCAATGTATGTATTTATCAATATTTTAGTAGTACGTGGCATTGAAGAAAAAAGAAAAAAGCTCATTGCTGCATGTCCTCCATGTATCCTCCACAAATCTAAGACTTAGTATTTTGGAATTTTAGTCATTTTAAATTTTGGTCATTGGTATTTTGCAATTAAGGTTATTAAGAATTAAGTTGTTAGACATTTGAGAGAAATAGAGAACACAGAGAGAAAATGAGCCCCTGAGAGCATGTTACTTTGAGAATCTGTGGAAGGGAAAGAAAAGTTTGACAGGGAGGAGTAAGATTTCTTAGGCCAATAATAAAAGGAATGAAGAATTACTCTTTGGGACAGGGAAGTGTATGAGGTGTGGAAGAGATCATTAGGTGCAAAGACTCAAGGTGCCAAGCATTGAAGATGGGATTAAGGTATTGCCTGTACGAAAGTGGAAACAGTGTGGTGCTAAACCTGGAGAGCTGCAAGGTGGCTTCTGGATCCTCTTCAAACTGTATTCAGGGCTTAGATTTGTCTTAATATGGAATGTTTTCCCCTTTCAGTTTATAACCTCTGCTTGTGTAAGGCACTTGGGCTTTGTCTGTTCTTGCTGCACTTGATACTGTCCTTGCCTGTGCAAAACGTGAGTAACCTGCTCCAGCTCCCTGTGTTTTACCTGGGAGAAGGACATGGAGCTGCTCACTCAGACTAGTCTGCAATTCAGAAATGGTGTCACAGTGCCGAAACAGGGGTCACAGTGCCAGCAAGGAGAGAGTTAAACTATTTTGCTGTGTTGAGGGGAATCACTTTATTGGCTCTGCATGGCTTGTAACTATTTTTAGTGGAGTTGCTGATGTGCTGAATTTCGGGGTTTGGCCCTCTATAAGTTTGATTATGGCACTAAGATTATAACAATTAAAATACAATGGTCCAGTCCTTTAGTGTAGAAGATTAAAAGGTTTTTTAAAACAGCAATGAGTTTCTTGCTAGGCCGTATGTTTCACGCAAAGTAACTTTTTAATGTTTCCAGACTGTATTTTTTAAAACATCAGATTCCTGAGGAAGTTGAATTCTGGTGTTGATTGTGTGTCAGTACTTAATGACACTTCAGACACCTTGTAGGACATGGGCTGAATGGAACCAGATTATCTCAGAGCCAGTTTTTTCTTTACATCTTGACCAAAGTTGTTTGACCAAAGGTTCTTCCCAAAAGTCCACTGAATTTCTCATGGAAGACTAAAATACAATGTATATTCTTTGAAGTATTACACTTGACATCAGAAAAAGAAATTCTGGACTGGGAAATTTGCAGTGACCAAGAAACTCACTCAAATATGACCTAAAATTTGCCTCATATGGTCTCCAGAAATTCTGTCCTTTTACTCAAGCTCCTTTTGTCTGCAATTACCATAAACATGGTTAGTGTAAAGATTTCCTATTCCAATCACTTACCCAGCAGCATTAATGGAGAAAGCTCAGCCGGAAATGTTTATTCATTATTCATTCCTTAAAAAAAAACAAAACCCAAACCCACAGCTAAATAGCTTTTTCTTCCCGAGTCCAAGTGTGTCAGTTCCAAATTCATGGGATCTTTCCAGGTTGAAAGGCTTGTTCTTCCTGACAGCTGTCAGGTTCACTGGTGATGCAAATTAATATTAAAGGACAACAAATGAATGACAGAGGAAATCTTGAAAATCTTCTCAGCCCAAGACACTCAGTTTCAGATTTTTAATGCCTACAAAATGTGAATTGCAAGTAGGCAAATTACTGGAGGATTCAGAGCGTTAATATGTGAAGGGAACAAACAGATGCAGCTGACAGGCTCAGAGAAGACAGAGCAAAGCATTTTAGATGCCACCTGGACAAACAAACAGCTTCCAGACACAAGTGGGACTTGGGTAGTTCAGTGTAAGAAGTAAAATTTCAGTCATTATTATTCAGTTATTACTTGTTACTCTCCACAGTTAAATGATTTTACAAACATGGATCTCTCCTCTTTGAGGAGAGGACGCAGCCTCAAGGGGAGGTTCAGGTTGGACATCAGGAAGAATTTCTCCCTGGAAAAGGTTGTCAGGCACTGGAAGGGGCTGCCCATGGAGGTGGTGGAGTCCCCATCCCTGGAGGTGTCCAAGGAATGACTGGACGTGGCACTCAGTGCTCTGGGCTGGGTGACAAGATGGGGATCGGGCACAGGTTGGACTCAGTGGTCTGGGAGAGCCTTTCCAGCCTCAGTGATTCTGGAATTCTGTGTGTGACAATGGCTGTGAGACAGAGGAGGGTGCTCCTTGTATCATTGCTGGCTGTTATTGCACACCCTGAATTGCTGAGCTCTTGTTTATATTTTCTGAAATGTCTTTCCAAGGTATGTGAGGGGAGGAGCCATCCCTGTGTATGTGGTACTGTGTACCTGGATCGGGGGAGCAGATCTACAGGACTCCAGGTCTGTGTGTGGGGTGTCATGCAGGGAAATGAGGGAAGTGATTCAAGAGCTCCCACTGATCCAGGAGCGGGTCCAGCGGAGGGAATCAAAGAAGGTCCTGGAGATGTCTGGTACAAGAACATGCTGTGGGAGCTGGGCCTGCTCAGCCTCGAAAAGAGTCTGGCTCTGTGGCTCCTTAATGCAGAGGTGCTTTAAAAGAGGGCTCTGTGCCTCTTACAAAGATGTCTGTCCAAACCCACTCACAGATGCAGTTGTCGCAGAGTCTTTATGTCGATTCATCCTTTCTTTATGAGACATCAGCTTTTTTATGGTCCCATTCACCCTTCTTTTTTTTCTGTTGTGAATGTTTAATTATTACCCCAGTGTCACTGGGAAAAGCTGCAGTTGTCTGAGTATCGGTTATAAAGATTTACTTCTGTGGTGCTTTACTGCTATAAAATTCAGGATTGTAGAACAGCACAGGAAAATGTAGATTGAGTAATTTTTGGGAATCAATAAGTGCACACGTGAGTGCAGCTGCAGATGGGGCTGAAGGTTTACGGATCTCATCTATCATTTATACTGGAATCAGTCCGAGATACAGAGCTTTGTCATCTCAGCTTGCGTTGTGGGGACAGCACTGCTCTTGCTTACGGCAAATAAATTTATTGACATCTTAGTCTGGATCGATTAAAGCACAGCTATTCCTTGGGCAGGCATTTTCCTGTCTTTTAACAAGAAAATGTTGTGGATGGAAACCTGGAACAGTGTAGAGATTTATGTAATTGACAGCTCTGGGCACCTGGCAAATCCATAGGTGCATAGTTAGCACACCTGAGGGGTTTCATTTAACTCACACTATGTGGGAGAGACCAAGAAATATTAAATAATAAATAATGGGAAAGGTCCCTGCCCAGGGCTATTCCCATACTCTTCCCAAACACCAGCCCCTGTCTCAGTGCAGCCCCGTGGGACTGGCAAGCAGGATAATAGGTTGGGGCATAAATTTCTGTTTCTATTCTCTGAAAGTGATCAATTTTCAAGAAGCCAGTTTTCCACAGGATTCCAGGAGTGTTCTGTTTAGTTTTTCCTGATATGTTTTTAATGGTGTAACTCTTGAATTGCTTCTGGTCAACAACCCCTTCTCATTGCTGGTTATCTTTCATTATAACAGATTATAACGGGAAAAACAATCTGCTAGAATACAGTTGCTGCATGTTTGTCAAACTTATCTATTTAGTGAGACAAAATTAAATAAAGTGAAATCTAATAGAACGCAAAATCAGACCTCCCTGAGGGGAGTGCTTTGTTTCCTTGGAAGTTCAATAGAAATATGTGCATGGGTAATCCCAAGTGTTAAGATGTAAATAAAATTATTGCTGCTTCTATTGGAATGGGCTTCTCAGGGCAGTGGGGGAGTCACCATCCCTAAAAGTGATTCAAAAATGTGTGAATGTGGCAGTTCATTATCTGGTTATTGGCCATGGTGTTATTCAGTTGAAGGTTGGACTTGATTGGATTAAGGTCTTTTCCAGCCTTAGTGATTCCATGATTCTGTGATTCATTTTTCTGCTTGGGTCAGTCTGGGTTAAGTTTGGGATATATTCAGAGTACTCCCAGGTATGCGGAAGTGTAGTCTGGAATGTGTGTTTGATGCCCACAGAGCAAGCAGAGATGTGGCTCAGGAAGGTTACAAAAGATACAGAATCATTAAGGCTGGAAAAGACCTCCAAGATCATCAAGCCCAACCTTTGATCAGGTACAACCATCCCCACTAAGCATCTTTACTCTGCCTCTTTATGACACCTCCTGGAACACAAATGAATTGTCTTCTCATCCTTTTGTATTAAACACACACAATTTAAAAATCTCAAGGTATGAATCATGACAGGTGAGAGATTGGGGTATTTTATCTTATAAGCCATGTTTCTTCAGCAGTGAACTGGTTTTTATCCTATAATTCCAGGCAGGACAGTGAACCTATCATGGAAATGTTTGCATGCTTCCTGTCCAGGCTTCCAAGAAATGTCTGGTCTCCCCAGCTTTTTCTTGGGCCCTTTTCTGAGCACTGGATTCCTGATAAACTTTGAGAAGCTGAGAACCTGGTGGTCGTTCCCTTCCACTGAAATCCTTTTGGGAAGGGATGGCCTCAGACTTCATTACATATGCAAATCAGATCATTATGTGGTGCTGTGCAATTGCATGCACATTTTCGCATGGGTAGTCCTGCAAACTGTGCCTCAGGTGTTAAATGTTCACGTTTTTCCACACACGCCACTCAGTCATTTAGTTTAGTGCATTTTTTCCCTTAAAAATATGTATGTGCCTCGAGAGGACAGAAAAATTCCATCCATTGGAAGTCCAGGGCTGTGTTAGATTGCAGTTTCCTGTGGGAGGGAAGAAGACTTCTCTTTATTTTCGCTCCATAGTTTCTTTTATAATAGGAATAAGCTCTTGGTAGAATATTTGCAATAAAAAAGCTTTGAAATTGATTAAATGCCTAAGGTTCCTCTTGGCCATTAACCAAACTTGGCAGCCATTTATTGCTTTGAACCGTGCAAGGCAGCAGAGATAATCCGTTAAATATAATAAGTCCCTTCAATATAATGAAGTATAAACAGTAACGTGGTGAGGGGAAAGTTCTGTCTTTTAGGAATGATGTAGGAAGTATGGATCACCAGCCATAGATGCTCCTGATTTCTACATTTCTGAGGAGCAGAAATTATTTGCTGTGTTTGTGCCAGCAATTTTTGTTCAAAAGAGATCTTCCCTTTTATTCCTAGATAGTATAAAAAATAAAACAAAAAGGAAGGAAAAAAATATTGGATAAAAGGAAAGAAGAAAGGTCTAATCTGCCAGTACGAGGTCACTCTTCCCACCCACCCCCCAGGTCAGCGCTGTCATTCAGATCCCTGCAAAGCTCCTCCCGACTTTGTTCCTTCTCCAGTGTTGGAGAACATCCCTTTGTTTTGAATACTGGGATTAGTCACGATTTCCTTTCCGAGGGCAGAGCTGCAGCTCAGCAGCTGATGGATTCTGGCCCTTTGGTCATGGCAAGACCTTCAGTCCCACCATCAGATATGCTAAGAATTCAGTGAGTGGGAGGACCAGCAGAGCTCCCCGAGTTCTGGGGGGGGTATATTTCATAGAATCATAGAATGGTTTGGATTGGAAGGGACCTTAAAGCTCATCCCATTCCACTCCTGCCATGGGCAGGGACACCTTCCACTAGACCAGGTTGCTCCAAGCCCTGTCCAACCTGGTCTTGGACACTCCAGGGATCCAGGGGCAGCCACAGCTTCTCTGTGCAACCTGTGTCAGGGCCTCACCACCCTCACAAGGAAGAATTTCTCCCCAGTATCCCACCTAACCCTGCCCTCTGGCAGTGGACATTCCCCCTTGTCCTGTCCCTCCAGGCTCTTGTCCAGACTCCCTCTCCAGCTCTCTTGGAGCCCCTTTAGGCACTGGAGCCTTCTCTTCTCCAAGCTGAACACCCTCAGCTCTCTCAGCCTGTCTCCACAGGAGAATAAAGCACATATTTTGGGTTATGTTCTATTGCATTACAGCAGAATGATACCAAATATTTAAAGGTGTGTGAGTCTGCACAACAAACAAATTGAAATGCAAATACCCCCAGAAGTTTCTCCTGTGGCAGTAGGACACTGGCCCAGTCTCTGGTCTCCCCAGATACCTGTGCAGCATCACATCAACCCCAAAGTGTCCGATTCCTTTCCAAATGCGGACAAGAAAGCACTTTCTGGAACATGTACCACAGTTCATTTTTCACTAGAGCTTTGCTTTTTCTAGGCCACTTGCTTACCCTAAATATTTTCCCTTTCTTGTCTCTGCCTGTTTACCCATAGACCCAATTAGTCAGATCTCAATCAGCCGAGCTCCAGCCCCCAAGTTTAATGAGGGCTCTCTTCAAAGCTGCAATGGCTCAGACACAGACAGACAGTGTGCTCCCTCCTTGGGAGAGCTGGTCCAATGCTTTGTACTACTCTTTGTTCTCTGTTGGGCTTTATTTGCCATCCAAAGGGTCCTGCTTCTTGTCCAAGGCATTGGAGTCTTGGCATGGGAGGTCAGACCCTCCAGTGGTGTTCAGAGCAAGGGGAAGGTGGTTATTAGATGGAGATTTTCCACAACAGAGACTCATTTGGCCTCTGAATACCAAGAGCACTCCCAGAGCCACAGCTCCCAGTGTGAGCCCCGACTCTACAAGAGCCTGTGGTGAGCTCTGAGAGGCATCTTGGCTGCTGATGGAGATCTGTGGCACCTCAGGCCACATGGGCTTCTGCAGCAGGGACTGTGGGATGGCTCTGACTGTGCAGGAGGTGACCAGGCTGACAAAAACAATTTTAAGGGATATGGTGTTCCCCTTCTGCAGCTCCACATCCCTGACTGGAGCAGAGCTGCAGTTTCTGGAGCCATGCCTATCTCTGCTCCAGTTCCTGGGCCCAGCCATGCCTGGATTGTCTCAGGCTCCTGAGTAAGGTCATTTGGTTTAGGCCCAGTGTAAAACCCTTAATGTAATATTGAGATGGATAATCTGCCTAGCTCGAGGGATTATTTCCATTAACTGCCTCTGCCCCTGCAGCAAAGGGGATGCCTGACCAAACACTGCTGGTGAGATCCTTGCATCAGCATGGAAAGGGCTGTACCTCTTGTGCTCTTCCTCACTGACCTCTTTGTTTATTTTACCATCACTGTGGGTCACCTACACCTGGGCTGGTGCCACATCCCAGCCCCGGTGGTGCACCTGGCACTGCTGCAGTGCCACCAGTGAGCACTGGCTGCCTCCCCGGGCACATCACCTCCTACCCAAAGCACACCCTTTCCCCTTCCTGTGTGTCATTTGTGGTGCTTTGGCTCGTGGCTCCGTCCATGTTTTCATGTTAATATTTAATTTTGTCTTGACTTTTAAGGACCAAAACAACCCTGATTATTTCTGGCAGCAGAGCGAGCGTCAGAGCTGAATGTTTGACAAGTGCAGCAGTTTCAGTGCAGACACATCCGTGCTCTGTACAGAGACACTTTTCCGCATTTAACAAAACCTCCTTTAGATATTTGTAATGGAACCAATGAAACTCAAGTGTGAATCATAATAATTAAGCTGGAAAAAAATCATAGTTCTGTGGCAGAGATAAATTTACCTGTCTTGAACTAAACTTGAAAAGCAAGATTTATCAGTGTGATATTTTCTGTCTCTGCAGTTCTGTGTTGGCAGTGGTTGAAATCCTGGGTGAAATTTCGTGTGTTGCAGTTTAGTTTCACGTATGTCAGCCTGGGTTCCTCCCTGAAGCTGCTTGTATGCAGGGTTTCCCCTTTCCCCTTGTTTTCTTATCTAAGGTCTAACCTGGGAATAACCTGTCCAGTTTTAAATAGTTTTCATAATGAAAATTTTAACTCAACATTTCGCATGTCAAATACACCATTCCCTTCAAAACAGTTGTGGCCACTGACTGGAACCATAGATATAATTTTGAAACTTTAGAGATAGAAAATGTGTTGGTTTCAGGTCCAGCAAATCCATGGGAAACCTTAGAAGTTATTTGTCCGAGAAATTAGTCATCAGTTGAAAAGGATAATATTTACAGTATCTCTCTAGTTTCATTTCACAGCTTCAGTGTAAATCCTTACTTCCACATAAATTTATTATTTACCTTTGTCGCTGGAGACCTTGTCTGGTGTTATTTATCATATATATTGTGTGTGATTATATTTCAACTTCAAATTATTACTGGCAGACATGACTATTTCTTGGCATCTCTCTTTATTACACCTTGTGCTCAGCAATTCATTTTGCCTGATCGAGTCAGGGTGTCAGACAGGCAGGTTTCATGATTTATTGCTGTGCTTCCATACTTTTTGTCTCGAGCATCCACCTGTTCCCCAGCTGTTATTTTAGCATGTGTCTTACTTTCTGAAGGTTTTAGCTGTGCTGTAAAAGCTCTAATGCAATTCATCTCCGTAATCCCAGGCGATTATGTGGTGCACTGTAATCATTACTGGTAATCTTCTTGCTCTTCTCTTATGTTCTGGATGTGTGTGTAACCTCCAGCAAACTGCAAATGTTTCTTCCTGTACTTAGTTGGAACATTAAAGAAGGCTCTAATTTAAGTACAGGTAGCTCAGAGGTCAAAACAATCAGTACTTAAGTGGATGGTAAACAGAGAGCAATGGCATTACAGAATCACAGGATGGTTTGGGTTGGGAGGGACCTTAAAGCTCATCTTGTTCCATCCCCTGCCATGGGCACAGACACCTTCCATTAGACCAGGTTGCTCCAAGCCCCATCCAGCCTGACCTTGGACACTTCCAGGAATGGGGCAGCCACAACATTATGTCCAGCATGGGAGGATGACACTATACAGAGCACTGATGCCTGTAGAGGGTTAATAGCAGCTGTTTAAAGACATGTTGACAGTTACAAGCAGGATGAGATATGTTTATTTAAGTACATTGACTTAATTTGGGGTATAATTTTAAAACTGGAGTGTATATTTAGTTGTTCATCCTAATTCAACCTGTGATATGGTCAAAGAAATTCTTCTATAAGAGGAAGGGTATTTTTCCCCTCTCAAAGTGTTTCATAATTCTGATTACATTACTTCATATACAGCCAAACCCTGCCTAATTTGTGCCTTCAGTGAAAACATTGCATCAAACTAATGACACATGTCAGGTTTTCTGCCATATCTGATTCAAGAGCTGATTTAGTTTTCTCCAGGGGCTTTCTGTTATTTGTCTGTACGATGTTGTGGTGGGGTGTATTCAGGACAGGGGGATGACTTTACGCAACAAAAGAAATCTTTTGCAATGAGGATTCTTGAATATCCCAAGTTGCAGTAACTTGTAGTGATTTTGGTATTTGGGTTACATGAGTGCCTGGAGAATGAAAGGATTGGAACAAGATGATCTTTAAGTTCCCTTCCAATTCTATCCTTCCTTCCAATTCCTTCCTTCATTCTATCTGTGATTTATGTAAAGTTCTCTCTTCATTGTCACCATTTCATAACGATGATGTTAATTATTTTCAACCACGCAGTCTTTAAACAAACAAAGAGAGGTTTCCTAGAAGGTTTTGTGTCCTATTGTGCAGCAGTGGGGTTGCAGTGGTGCCTGGCCAGGCAGGGGCTGCTCCAGCTTTGGGGGCTCATTTTTTTTGGGATCCTACCCTGAACGTGGGGTTGGTGGAGAGAGATATGAGCTGAACTGAGCCTAAGCCCTTCTCAGTTAACCTTGAGGCAGCTATAGTGGCTTCACTTACATTTGGGAAATGGGCTCAAATGCAAATTTCGAGCCCATTTCTGTTCGAAATTTGCACGTAAAAAATTACATTTTCCACCTGGCAGTAAATGTGATCGGGTCCCTTTTTGTGTGTCACACACAGAGTACTTTGTGTTTAACAAAGGTGTCTCCTGCAGGAGTTGGGTGAAGTTCCATCGTTCTTTTCAAATGTTTTCTTTAGAATTGTTACTGTCGCCAGGTTTTATTTCTACAACGAGTGTGAAAAGGAATTCCCGGGAAGGCCGGCGCGGGGGGGTGAGCGGGATGAGCGCTGCCCTGCTGGGGTGGATTTTGGGGGAAAACACGGATAAATCGCATCTGGCACTGCCTGAGGATCTGAGCCACCGAGGCTGCTCTCGGAAGAGTCAGAGCTCCCTCTACTTGCAGGTAATTAGGGATGGCGTTAATTACATTCATATTAACATGCAAAGGCGTTCCCGGTGGAATATGTTTAGATCTGTATCTCTTTTAAAGACAGAAACTCTGAAGAATAGCAACAGCAGGGAGAAACCAGAATGTACGTGGTAGTTAGAACGGGATGTAAGTGTTCCAATATATATTAAGATTTCCAGTAAATTTGAAAAAAATAGAGGACAGTCCCCTTCCTTATCTGTCGTCTCTTCATGCCTCTCCTTATGTCTTAGTAATAGAAATTATATTACTGAAATATTATTTATTATTTTATATATATGAATATATATAAATGTATTTTAAAGTAGTAATTCAGTAATGTAAATAATATTCTATAAATAAAATAGTAATTTATTACTTTGGTCAATTTAAATTAGGAGATGGAGCAAATTTAATTAGTATTTAATTCATGGCTTTGGTGATGCGATGCTTAATACCAGCTCAGGGTACTGCCCAAAATTTCCTAAATTGGGGATTTTTTCTTTGTCTCAAAGGAGAAGAGAAAAATATCATGTGGAAACAATCTTGTTGTACCAGATTGGAACTGACTCGTGCATTAAACTTATAAGAGGAGCTGTTTTGGGGCTTTAATTTCACAAAGCCGATGTGGACGCAGTGCTGTCACTTTGCGTTGGGTGCAGGGACTGGATTGCTATTCCAGTAAATCGGAAGTAATTGAGCAGGGTTTATCCCTGGCAGTGGAAACACAGCCATTCCCTTTGTTAAACCAGCTCTACAAAGGCTTTTTTTTTTGAATAAGCATGAAGTTTGTTCCAAGGGCTGGGCCTGGGATCCACAGCCAATGCTCAAGCCATGGGTTCTGTGTGTGCATGCAAAGGCCAGTCCTTAAAAACAGGGTCCCCAGGGGTCCTCAGCTGGAAGGGGAGGGTTCTGTACATTCTCCAGCGCTGAGAAGTCCTATTTTCCAGTGCTATGAGACCACTGTGTTATGGATGAGAACAGCCCAGAGCTGAGGTTCCTCTTGTCCGGGAACAGCTGAGCTCAGCGTGTTCTGAGAGGGCGGGAGGCAAACATGGTGCAGGGAGGAATCCTGCTTTAGTTACTCCTTTCTTCCTGAGGTTGGGCAGAGGAGAATTGGCTCTGTAGTTCAGCCAAGGCAAATGCAGAGTCCTGCACCCAGAGAGGAACAACCAGCACATGCTGGGGATGACCTGCTGGAGCAGCTCTGCAGAGAAGGACCTGAGAAGGCTGGTAGACAACAAACTGTCCCTGACCAGCAGTGTGTCCTGGGGGCCAAGAAGGCCAGTGGGATCCTGAATTGCATTAGGAAGAGCATTGGCAGCAGGTCAGGGAGGGGATCCTTCCCCTCTGCTCAGCCCTGTGAGGCACATCTGCAGTGCTGTGTCCAGTTCTGGGCTCCTCAGGATGGGTGGGACATGGAGCTCCTGGAGCGGGTCCAGCAGAGGCTGCAGAGATGATGAGGGGACTGGAGCATCTCCCTTATGAAGAAAGGCTGAGGGAACTGTGGCTGTTCAGCCTCAAGAGGAGACAATGAGAGGGGGCCTCATCCATGTCTGTCAGTGTCTGCAGGGAGGAGTCAGAGGATGGACGAGGCTCTGCTCAGGGGTGCCCAGCAATGGGACAAGAGGAATTGGCAGGAACTGATGTCCAGGAAGTTCCACGTGAACATGAGGAAGAACTTCTTTGCTGTGCAGTGACTGAGCACTGAACAGGCTGCCCAGAGAGGATGTGGGGTCTCGTCACTGGAGATATTCCAGAACTCTCTAGACACAATGCTGTGCCATGTGTTCTGGGATGACCCTGCTGGAGCAGGGAGGTGGGACCAGGTGACACACTGTGGTCCCTTCCAGCCTCATCCATTCTTGGGATTCTGAAGAGAGATTAGTAAATGTGCTCTTGCTTTACAGGAACTCATCAAAGTTGAATTTTGAAAGGCTTTTCTGGGGGGGTGTGGCAGCTGTAGGAAGTTCCCGAAGGAGCTGCACCTGTGAGCACAACAAGCAGCCACTCGCTATTTTGGGAGAGATGACATCAAATCTATGTAATTATATCATTCTGTACTTCTCCATGCTAGGACTGTTTGGGGGTGGCAGCGTCTCCAAAGATGTAGGTCTGTAGAACATGAGTAGTTCACTGTGAGAAAAAACATGTTATTGTTATTACAAAAAAACCAAACACAACGAAGAACACAAACACATAAAAAACCCCAGCAAAAATCAACAAACAGAGAAACAAACAAACAATATAAAACCAACCAAACAAAAAATAAAGGGGGAGAGAGAGAGAGAGGGAAAAAGGCTTCCAGGTGCAGTGTCAGGGGGAGGGGGATGCAGCTCCCGTCTGCTCCCTGCCATGGATTCTGCCTTCCCATGGCTTCTCTCCAAGAGGGGACCATGGCTCTGCCATGGGATGGGCCATGTTAATTTAAATTAGGATCAGCTGAATCCTTATTTCACAGTATTACAATGTTCTGAGAAGTCTCTCAAACAGCACACGATACATCATTTAGAGGATACCGTGGGGAATTGGGAAGGAAAATTGGATTGAACCGTAGGTGAACTGTTGTCTCGGGGGTAGATCTCTTGGGCTTGTGGCAGTCTGGGAGGCAAAGGGCTCCATGTGCAGCAAGAAAAGGAGCTGCAGTGAATAAATGAAATATTACTTGTACGGGGAAATTCCAGGCAAATTCGTATTTTCAGACTTAAGAAATAAACAGCATTGAATTCAATGTATCCTTGATTTTCAAAAGACACAGTAAGACTATAAAATAGGGATGTGGGGTTCTGTGAGACGTGTGTGACCTGAATAGGTATTTCCTGGGACAGCTGAGCCCAGCAGGCACTGGCACTGAGCTGAAGGGCAATGCTGGGAAGTGCTGGGAGCCAGCACTTCCCTTTCCCATTGGAATTCAGGTCAGGACTCTGCAAAATAACAGGAATGGGGCATGGTCCAGCACTGCCAAGCCCCACGGGGTGGGAGAGCTGCTCCCCGCTGGCAAAGGAGGAGAGGGACTGTCTCCAGCTCACACCAAAATGTGCAGTGCAATTTATAGCCATATTTATAATGGTTATCAAATGCCCAGTTTATAACCAAATTTACCAAACCTCAGTGGAGTGGTCAGTTAATAATCAGGTTACAACTGCTCTGCACTGAGAGAGATTAAAATGGGTGAGACATGGAAGGAAAAAAAAGAAATTACCAGAAATACAATTCTTGCAGATGTTGTTTTCCATAAATATTTGAATATTCAGGTTAATATTCAGCTGTTGTGCAGCCAAGGTGAGCAAGGGCTGGGAGGGAATGCTCAGAGGAGCAGCAGTACCTTAATGCAAATAAACCTCCAAAAAAGGACAAACTTCCCAAATCATTCCAGTTAAAAACAGATACTTACATCTGTAAAATAAATGAATTAAATTCCAATATTTGAGGTAAAATGATTCCTCTCCGTTAATTCCCTGGATTTGCAGATGTCCCTGAGCAGGCCCCACATGTGCTGCTTTGCAGCTTCTCTGGGCAACCTGGGCCAGTGCCTCACCTTCCTCACAGGGAAGAATTTCTTTCTACTATCTAATCTAAACCTACTCTCTGCCAGTGTGAAAGTCACCCCTTCTTGTATCTGGTATTGTTTTTCCTACTCTTAATGGATGTAATTTTAATAAAATACAAGTTTGTGTGCATAGCAATGTCCGCTGGTATTTGCTGCACAAGCAAAAATTCCTGGGAAGTTTTAAAAAATGTCATCAATGGGCATCCCTGAGCTTTCAGAGGAGAAAAAAAATCCTATTTTCACAGTAGTTTAATTGTTCACAAACGGGTTGTCTGTGAAGAGGTAATTCAGCACCAGGGATGACGAACACGGGCACCTCGTGCTGAGCACAGAGCAGCTCTTTACCATGGTTACCCCGGGCTGTGAATGAAGGGACAATTATTCTGAGAGGTACTGGAGATCCTGTTTCCTCTTCAGTCTCACCATTCTTCAAATATGCTTTCTCCCCATCTTTGTACAAATAAACAAACAAAGAACCAATTAGGTGTATTTATGCAATTTTATTGCTCAGTGTCTGTAATTACAGAGCTCACTGCTGGCCTGGGCAGGGTGGGAGGGGGTGTTGGTGGCTGATGTGGTGTCCCAGGGGCAACCCGTGTGCTCCTGGCACCAGGTCTGAGGGAAAGCTCTTCTGCTTTGATCCTGTGTGTTCTGCCAAACCCAGGAGGACACAGGTTCTGATTGGGTATCACAATCTTTATTCTCATACTGGTCTGTTGGTTCCCCCAAAACTCTGGGTATTTCAGTGGTGAGGGAACCTTTGGAGGGTTGGGCTGAGAGATGGATGGGTGAGTAATAGCTGCTTGGGAGGAAAAACATATGCATATCTTAATACACAGAAAAATAGGGACAGAGGTTAGTGGTGGGCTTGGCAGTGCTGGGGGAATGGTTGGACTCCGTGGTATGAGAGAGCTTTTCCAACATATACAATTTTGTGATTCTGTACTTTTTTCTTGGACATTTTCTCAAATTATTCTCAGGTTTTGAGAACCATAGCACCGGTTTTTGTATGTTTTCAGGTCTCCCTTTTTGTATCTAGCTCTTCCACACAGATTTATATTGTCTTCTGCTGTAACGAGTGGCGTTTCTGTTCCTCACACCTCCAGCTTGGTGATAACTGGCACCCTGGTATTTCTCCTCTCTTTTGTCTGCCTCTCCCTTCCTGTTCTCTCTCCCTCTCCATTCTCTCTCACTTCCCCTTCCCATTCCCTGTACCATTAAAATCTGCAGCCATCTCCCCGGTGCTCCTGGTGGGGAGCAGTCTCCCAGCTCCCGGGTGCTCCTGGCTGTGATGACAGAGGCTCGTCGGATTCAATAATCCATAAAAGCTCTCCTAGGTGACCTACGTATTTGTTGCCACTGAACATAGAGCCTTCATTTTGGGCAAAGGCTTCAAAGAATTTAACCTTTTCTTGTCTTGCACCCTTGTTTAGTAGACATGGCTTTGATCAGGGTCACTACACATACAGAAATAAAAAGAGCTTTTTCCCCTGGAAGAGAAAAAAATAATTCATTGTATGGAGCAGGTTAGCGGCAGGATTTCAGAGGAGCTGCTCTCTTTGGTGAACTTTCATGATTGTCTTGAGCGTGTTATAGTCAGCCAACAGAGAAAAGGAAGATGAATTTGTCAAGCAAATATGAATTATTGGGTTCTGTGTTCTCCCCAGTCACCAGGAACTTGATGGTTAACGCTGTAATTAAGTGCTGTTCTTATCCTTTGATTTTGCTCAAGTGCCCAGGCCATTTCTGTTACAAAATATTTTGAGGCAGAACCAAGTGAAATATTAGAATGGGTGGTGACTTTTGCTTGGCTTTTATCTTTTAGAAGTTTTGTTTTAATATTTAACACTATTTTAATATTTAATATAACCAGAGTTTTTATATCAGCTTGTTGTTCTGGCCCCTCTGGTGTGCTGCTAAGGAGCTGCCCAGCTAATGGCATTATTAAAATGCTTGATATGTTGTTGTTTGGCTGGTTACTGATGCAGATGTCTGTGAGCAAAGCCAGGTGGACACAACCAGGTGTGTGAAGCTCCTGCTTCCCAAAGTTCCGTCCTCAGCCATCCTTTGAAAAGTTTGGCCTTTTGACAAGATGTATTCAGCTGTTGTTGTAAATAAAGATGGGGATATTCTCTTCTTGTTTATCAAAGGTCAATATAAAAACCACCCCCCAGTGTCCCTGGAAAAACTGTTGATATGTGTGGGGATATTGCCTGCCTGGAAAATTGTGAAATCAGAGACTGATTTGGGTTGGGAGGGACCTTAAATCCTACCCAGTGCCATGCCCTGCCATGGGGCAGGGACATATTCCATTAGACCAGGTTGCTCCAGATCTCATCAAACCTGGCCTTGGACACTTCCAGGGATGGGGCAGCCACAGCTTCTCTGGGCAATCTGTGCCAGGGCCTCACCACCCTCAGAGCCAAGAACTTCTTCCCAATATCCCATGTAACCCTGCCCTCTGGCTGTGGGAAGCCATTGCCCCTTGTACTAGTGACGAGTACTTGCTCTTCCAGATATTTCCTGAGCTATATTTCTTCCTGTGCAGAAGACCTGCATATGGAATTCTACCAGCTTTTCCTCCTTAGGAAAAAAACCCAAGCCACTCCTCCAAATCCCCAAATTTCTGTTACAGGAATAGATGAACTATCAGTAGTTTTATAGCCATGATACTCAGGGTGTGTGTGTGGAGTCCTCAGTTGCAGTTCTGTGGTGCCAAAGTACACTCGGCTTAGGAGAAGCTGCTCTTCAGCTGCTGGTGGTGAATTCATGGATGAAAGTAACCATGCATCCAAGAAATGGAGTGTAATGGAAACCTTCTTGGCTTTGTAGGTGTAACACCTCTCTGGTGTGTTCTCACTGACAGGCTGGTTTGGGGAGTTATGGAGCTCTTTGCAAGCTGCAATTTTACACTTTGACCAACTGCATTTCCCCATCCTAAAGCTGGGAGTGTTTGTAAGTCTGTGCAGACACAGTGAGAGAAAAATATCTGAAATAAAAACAAATAACAAACTCAACCCAGTTGCTGTGCGGGATCAGTCGTTCCACAGGTCTCACATTTTCATGCCCCTGAGGTATTTCAGATCACTGAGGTGCTGACTGTGCCTTCAGCTCTACATTTGAAGGACAGGGCATCTTGGCAGGATGTAGGTTTAGTATCTGTATTCTTTGCTCTTCTGTCACCCAGATTATGCGCCAAGAAAATTTGGGGTACTCCTCACCTGCAGGGTGCAGGATATGAAGAGGGAACTTGTTTTTTCTGCCTTTACACACTCCTAGATATTTCACTCCTTCCCCAGAGGATTTTCCTGATCTCCTGTCCTGGCTGCTCCACTGACCCCCTGTTCCTTTCTCCTGTTTTGCTGATGGAAGCTGCAGGGATGAGAGAGGGATCATTCCTTCTGAGACAGACTTGCTAAAAATGTCACCTTTTGGATTTCAAGCACATTTTTGGTCCTATTATTTCATGTTTGGTGGAAGCAAAAGATAAAGGAGCCAGTGGGATCATATATTAAATAAGTGTATATGGGGACATGTCCCACCTCCAGAAGCTGCTGAGGGATTGCAGAAGGAGGTGTTCCCACTGGATGTGGCTGCATCACTGCTTGCTCCAGCTGAATTGGAGTGGCTGAGCACATTCTGCTATTTACAGTGACAGAGTGCAACTTTGGGAAATATGGGATATCAAAGGCTTCAAACTTGCTATCATTGTATAAAAGATACATTTCTCACCCATGCCAGGCCATCATGGATCTCTCTCAGCCTTTCTCAGCAGTGTTATTTTGCCCTATTAATTTAGAGCTGGTGGGATTTGTTCTCTCAAGTGCTGTTGGTCCTCATGCTGCTCCAGACTGGAATTAGCAAAGCCATGAGCCATTTAAATATCATTTACTATGAGAAACTCCAAGACTCATGTCCATCTGACATTCGCAGGCTTAACTAATTCCAAACAGTTTAAGCCTACATTTTGTTACCCGGATATGGAAAATAGAACTAATTTCAAGCGGTTTAAGCATCTATTTTAATTCCCCGGGTGTGGAAAAGAGAAAAAAATACAAACAGCTGTTATTTAAAAGGCAATTGAAAATAAAGATGAAAGAATAATAATAATGTTCACTCTTTGTAGGGATTATGTGCATAGCAGCAAAATAAATTTCCAATTTTAGAAAGTTTGCTCTAATTTTGTGACCTAATATTATTGTGTTTTGGGGGAATAATACAGACATGTCTTGAAATAACACAATCATGCACAATGAACAGATAAGTGGATAGGAGAGCATATAAAAACACTCACACATATGTGAGTGTATGTAAGATACAGGTTTTAAAAGGAAATAATCTGATCTTGTTTAAGCACAGAGGAGTGTTTTCTATCATACCTGTGTGAAGGTTGTCTCTAGGGAAGATGCAGCAGAAACTCCCCTGGGCCGAGGCTGATCCAGCTCAGAGGCTGCAGGTGGAGCTCAGCCAGGGCTGGGTTTATTTTCTAGGCAGCAGTAACGGAGTTTTCTGTGAAAATCACAATTATTAATGGCTCTCCTACATCAACATCAGATACAGACCAACAGTGGCTCCACCCCAGCGTTTCTCACTCCAGACTCCCTTTGCTTCTCATCTCCCAAATATCAAATGATTTTCCTTCTTGCCTTGTAACAAGCCATTCTTAAATCTCCCTTCTAGTCAATTAAATTCACTAATTAAAAGCAGATAAAGATCAGTGAGTAAAAGCTGAGCTAATATATGCTTAATGTATTGTTGTATCATGCTTTGTCAAACATACCAGTAATTGCTCATTTAATTTATTCAGCATTACTGATTTAAATATCTTTCTGGACATTTTGGAGTCAGTTGTCATTTCCTTAATGTCTGCTGGTTGCATATCAAAATGTCACTTTATTATGTTCAATACATTATCTATGACTTGGGTTTCCTTAAACCCTCTAATTGCTGTGACAGTGCTCCCAGAAATACGGTCCTGATCAGAGAATTATTTCAACCTTAATATGAAAAGGCAGCTCCTCTTGCCTTGAGGTTTTATTTATATGTCACCTTTGCATAATTGCAATGTCATGGGGACTCTTCCTCTCTCAGCTACTTCACTTACCAAAGTGCTGTTGGAGACAGTCCCAGTCCTTCTGGGGGCAGGTTGGGAAGTCCTTTAGGTTACTTCTCCTGGCATGTCCTGTCAGGTCATCTCCTGCCTTGGCTCATTGTTTGTGTGCAGGGGAACGTGAATGACCATCCTGCACCACAACCTGGGCATTGCCAACAGCTTCTGCATGCAAAGCAACTCATAAATCTCAAAGATTATGGAGGTTTGGCCATGGGAGAGAGAAATCAAAAGTTTTATGAGTGATTTGAATCCTCATGAAACCTGAAAGCAAAGAGAATTGAACTGGCAACCGCTGCCTAGTAATGATTTGAAAAGCTTTAATTAAATATATAAATTGGGGAAGTATTGTACTAGAAGAGTTATAGAATCACAGACTGGGTTGGGTTGGAAGGACCTCACAGCTCCTCTTGTTCCACTTCCTGCCATGGGCAGGGACACCTTCCGCTAGACCAGGTTGCTCCAAGCCCCATCCAACCTGGCCTTGGACACTTCCAGGGATGGGGCAGCCACAGATTCCCTGGGCAACCTTTGCCACGGCCTCCCCACCCTCAAAGGGTGAATTTTTTTCTAATATCCCGTCTAACCCTGATCTCCTTCAGTTTGAAGCCATTCCCCTTTGTCCTGTCACTCCAGGATCTTGTAAAGAAGAACATGGGCTACTCAACAAAGAATGAGCTCAAATGCCACATCTCATCCCAGCTTTAGAAAACATCCAGGAAAAGCCTAATCCACAACAAAAGACTTTACATCAAATGTTAAAACAATTATTTTTGAAGGAGACAAAAGGCAAAAAAAGACAAAATATTTGATAAAATGTCAATTTTTAAAGGTCTTCAGACAAATCGATGGTTGGAGCCCAGTGAGTTCAGTGTAGGAGCCAATGGTGAGGAGAGTCAGAGAGAGGGTTTATAACTAGAGTCAATCTAAATTACATATTTTCTCATAAGGTTTTCATAAAAGGATTTGATTATAAACTCCATCAATAGGTTGTGGAAATTGTGCAAGTGTATGTACATGTATAATAGATACGCAAATTGTATTTTCATCCTTTCTTGCATAGTCTGTCTCTATTGCTTTGCATTATGATTTAGACACTGATTTTAGCCTATAAATTTCCTGTCTGGTGTTTTTGTAGAGCTCTATGAAGTTCTATGAATATGTGGTATTTGGTTGTAAGGCACGGCGAAATATTTTAATAATTGGAACTAATTAAGTATTGAACAAGGGGTTTTCTAACAGTGAATGGTCGTGGTTTATTAATTCTCAATTTTTTTAGGATATTTTTTTCAAAGTGCCAAACAAATGTAGATAAAACAGTCCCCAATAAAGGCACAGGAACAGTTTGGATGACTGTCAGTTCTGATGAAATGCCATATGCCCAGTCGGCTGTTCTGTGTAATCCTCTCTGGCTTTCTCTCATCAAGCATTATTGGAGCTGAGCTATCTGGGTGTGGATATTTACTGAGAAACAGCCTTGGCTCTGTTCGCAACTGGCCACAGAAGCAGTTGGGAGTGGAGTGATGGCCCGGTGTTGAAGATGCTGTCCCAAAATAAGTGTTATGTCACAAATATTTATGGCAGAAAAAGAGGAAAATTTGTATTAAAAGTAGGCTGTGGTGGGGAGGGAAGGACTTGAAATAAGCATAACCTCAGGTGACCCTTCTGAGCACCATGTTTAGTAGAGGCTGTCTGGGGTCCCCAGCACAGGAAGGACATGGAATTGTTGGAGCAAGTCCAGAGGAGACACCAAGATGCTCAGAGGGATGGAGCAGCTCTGCTGCAAGGAAAGGCTGAGAGAATTGGGATTGTTCATCTTGGAGAAGGGAAGCTTTGAGGTGACCTAATTGTGGCCTTTTAATACCTAAAGATGCTTCAAGAGAGCTGGAGAGGGACTTTGGACGAGGGCCCGGAGTGCCAGAACAAGGGGAATGGCTTCCCAATGCTAGAGGAAAGGGTTAGATGGGACATTAGAAAAAATTTTTTCCCTGTGAGGGTGGTGAGGCCCTGGCACAGGTTGCCCAGAGAAGCTGTGGCTGCACCATCCCTGGAGTGTCCAAGGCCAGGTTGGACAGGGCTTGGAGCAACCTGGTCTAGTGGAAGGTGTCCCTGCCCATGGCAGGGGGTGGAACTGGATGGGCATTAAGGTCCCTCCCAACCCAAACCTTTCTGTGTTTCTGCGATTCCATGTTAGAGATCAGCAACTCGTAGGGATCCTGGAAGAGAAGGAGAAAACCAGTATCTTGCAGCAGTAGGAATAGAGGAATACAAGGTAACGATCAAGTGTTACCAGGAACTTTGATGTTAGAGGAGAGCCTGTGGAACTGATCAGCAAAATTCCTAAAATTACTTCTGGTTTTACTGTTTCTTGTGATATATTCAGGTTATGGATAAAGGCAAAACTTATCCAAATGGCTAAAATTTTATATGAAATCTGAGAGAAAAGTTAGGAAGGGAACACAGGTGTCTAGAACTAGATTGTCCCATGATTCCTGTGGTTGGACCCCATTAACCTCAGCAGTTTTAATTTTTTTCTTTGAAATATTCAATTCATTTCTAAGCTTTTGATCAGCAACTATAGGCTTTTTAAAGAAGGCAACAATAAAACCAGTGTAAGTGCTCTGAATAACAGTGGTAAGAGGAGTATAATGAGTTTTGAAAAAGCAGAGGGTAGAAATAAGGGATCACCATAAACCACAGAAGGACATTCCGAGGTAAAGCGCTGGGTCCCAGCTGGAGTCTTCCCTTCCACAAAGTGCACATCCAATTGCAGGGCTGGAGCTCAGGTTAGTAACGAGGCTGTTCCTGCCAAGGTCATGGAGATTTTGCTCTGAATGTCAGCCTGTGATTTATCTTCCCCTAAAATGTGGGTTGAACCTGGGATGTAAACAGTAATTACATCCCTGCTCTGGCTGAGGTGTGGAGCTCTCACATGTCAGGGGCTCACAGATCCCACAGCCCGGTCTGATCCACTTCCAGTGCTTTCCAGAGTTGTTTTGTCCTAAAAATGATTGATACACTACCTTTGCACCTTGTTTTTTGATTTTTATGTCTTGGAGATGGGTTGCATTCAAGGTCACCCTCGCACTGAAGGGTTCCTTCAGAGGAGATTTTCTTTTTCTCTTTTACCTTTGGTCGTCTTAACCTGTTTTCTATTAAACCAAACCATGCTGCCTCCATTGCTGGTTTTTTCCCCTTTGGAATAGATATTAAACTACCACTGGATAAACAGGAACATTCAAATATCAACTTGGAAGCGTGAACACTTTGTTCTCTCAGCTGCAAACACAATATTTGTGTTATTTTTGTTTTAATTCTCACTTCACTCCTATTAAGGAACAATTTCAGCACATTCACTTGATGTTGTTGCCAATTTTCCTGGCATTTTAAAAAACAACAAACAGGTGCAAACCTTGCAGGAGCCATCGTAGTTGGCTCGTGGTGTAAATTGGCTACATGGAGCTTGACACCTTTCTGGGAATTTTGCTGGAAGCCTTTGGAGCTTGGAGAGTCATCCTTCCAACACATGGGGCGCCTCTCCACTGCAGAGTTGTGTTTCTGCTGTGATTGGCATCACTGGGTTTGAGCTGACAGTGGATGTGTGAGGAGCTCATTTTCTGATACTAAATTTGTAGTGAGCGGCAAATGGGACTTTCCCACCTCTTACCCATTTCAGGGGTGCATTTTACCATCTGAGGCTGATTTCATGCGAGGTGGGTCCTGTGTTCTCTGCTCCTCTTTTCCCCACCCATTAAAACACTCTCAGTTTCTTTGTGATTGTCCTCATCCCCCTTTCCATGAAACTGAGGGGAGGTGCTGGGGTCAGGAGATGCTGGATTCAGGAGTGCTGGGACTAGGAGATGCTGGAACCATAAGATGCTGGCCTCAGGAGGTGCTGGGGTCAAGAGAAGCTGGGATCAGAGGGTGCTGGGGTCAAGAGAAGCTGGGATCAGAGGGTGCTGGGATCCAGAGATGCAGGATCTGGAGCTGCTGGGACCAGGAGGTGCTGGGACGAGGCTGGAGCTGCCCACCTGCTCTGTGTTTTCAGAACATCTGACTGTGTTGGCAGCTGGACACCCTCTGTCTGCAGGAGATGCCAAAAGCTGAGTGGCTCCTGCCTTTTGCAGTTTGGAAGCATTGAAAGGGCCTCTTGCCTCCTTTCCATGGAGTTCCTTTCATTGCACCTCCTGTCCTTCTGGTGGATTTGATGCAAATGGGCCAGTGGGCTCCCAGGTAGCTGCGAGGGCCAGGCAGGTGGGCACAGCAGTGACCTGCACCTGGGTTGGCAGGAAGGGAGGTGAAAGGATTGCTACAGTTTATGTCAACACTGAAAATAAATCAGTTTCTGTGGAAGTTGGGACAGTTGCAGCGTTTCTCCTTTGGGTTTCAGAAAGCTCTTAATTTTTGTTGCAAATGCTTCTGCTGCAGGATCATGCTCTTCCCTGGTCTGCCTTTGTACTCAGTGGGATTTGTGCCAGGTCACAGGAAGAAGAAACACAGGTCTGACAGTCAGTAGATTTGGCTTCTGTCCAAAGCCAAGCCATGGGGCCTTCCACTTTTATTCCTTAAAACAGGGAAAAATAGGGATTCTCACCTCAACAAGAAGCAGTGACACTCTCAGAAGCCGAGATGTTCTGCTAACCTGCACCAATTGCTGTAATTACTGCTCTTCAGATTCATTTACTGATAGAGAATTTCTCAGACAGATTGTCTTTGGTCCCTGGAATGAATTGCAAAGTGATGCCAACGCCTTTTGAAAACGATGTGAGGTTACTAATTATATTTATCCAGTGAATTGAAATTACTGGAGTATCTGCTTGGGACCATTTTGGCAAGTTGCTGAATTGTAAGTAATGAGAAATGTGTGTTGCTGGAATTTTTCTTTCAAATTATTCCATTATAAAGAGAAGTTGTTATAGGATGAAGTTGTTGTGTAGGGAAAGAATGAACATGACAGCAGTGCTGCAAGCTCAGTGATTGGTGTGGATTTGGGGAGATGATAAATGATAGGATGCAGAGCAGCAATTCAAACATTTGACAGTGTTTATAATAAAAAGGCAGTTCATCTTGTATCGAAAAAACATTCAAAGGTTCTGGAAGGAAGCCAAGCAATGTCCTTAAAAAGGACTGAAGTATTTGATTCATTTGGGTGAGGGCAGCCATGAAATAAAAGGTGGATGCTGAAAGGTCTGGGACATCACCACTGCAGGTGACACTTCTGTAACACAAGCACAGGGTGTACTGGCTGTGATAGACCTGGATGTGATGGACTTGGATGTGGATTGATGGGAACAGGGTGCACTGCTCAGAGATGCAGGCTGCATGTCAGGGATATTTTAATTCCCACTGAAATTACTCTTGGCTGGTTTGGGCCCATGCCCTGCCATGGAGGCCACCATGATCATAAAATCCATCATGTCCTGCTGCAGCACAGGTCTGTGAGCTCCTAGTGGTGGGGTGTGCTCCTGGGAGGAGCAGTTCTGTTCTCACTGCTCCAGCTGCTCCCGCTGCTCCCACTGCTCCCCTCAGAGGAGATGGGTGACTTTCACTGACCTCTCTCCCCTGGGTTTCTCCATCAGCCATAAAACCGTGTCACGGACTAGAGAAGGAGATGGGATTTATTAAGTGGAGAAAGAGGCATCTCAGCCACCTCGAGCTGGTGCCAGTGGGACTGCGGGACCATCAGCCTGGAGACAGCGGGCACTGGGCTGGCACAGCCTGGCACATCCTAGCACAGCCTGGCACAGCCTCTGGCACAGCCTAGCACAGCCTCTGGCATGGCCTGGTTCAGTCTGGCACAGCCCTTGGCACAGCCTGACTCAGCACCTTCCTGTACTCAGCTCCTGGCCCAGCCCTGTGGCATGGAGCTGGGTGAGACCATGAGCAGGAGGAGTCAGGAGCAGCAGGAGTTTCAGGAACTAGTTAAGGCACAAGTGATTAATGAGGCTGGAATGAGGACATGGAAAGGGCCAGTAGGGATTTGGTCTTACTCTGCTTTTCTGGATAAGTGAGTGTTTGGGATTAGGACCAAAACACTGTCAGTACTTTCCTTGTTGTTTCTGTACTGGAAGAAAAGTATTATGTAAGTGCAAAAACATCCTTCCATAAATCATAGCATGACTTCTGTAGATATTTTGGTGATGTGTTTGGATTAGGCCATCCAGGCCTAACAAATTACAACCTGATGTGAAATCACAGAATTGTTGAGGTTGGAAAAGCCCTCCCAGACCACCAAGTCCAACCTGTGACTTATCCCACCTTGTCACCCAGCCCAGAGCATTGAGTACCACATCCAGTCATTCCTTGGACACATATGACTAGTGATTAATATTTCACATAGAAAAGTCCATCTGCAATCCATGGGATTAAATCATTATGCCTAGGACGTGAGCAGATTGCAACCTTTTACACATTACAACCTGCTTCTGGATCATTCATAACCACAGAATAATTGTGGAACCCATTCTCTGCTGTGAAACATTTCCTGGATAGCCACAGAGAAGTTTGGTATTTCAGATTAAATCGCAAGGAAGAATTAAAGATTTAATCCAAATATGAAAACTGACATTTATTTTGCAGACTGGTTTTCAGTATAATTGGCTAAATGGCTTTTTGTGGCATTTCATGGGGTCAAATGCTGTATTAAGTGCTTCAAAATTCTCATTTTTAAATTAATTACTCTTGATTGAAAATGTACCTTTTCTGCGCGTTGCACTAAAACAACAAGACACTGTGTGAGTCTGGCTAATGGGGAGCAAAGTTTGGAGTCATCAAAGGCCTTCCTTCTGGAATTCCTGGTTCTAGTATTCTGTTATCCCCTCCGAGAACAAAAGTGTCCTAGCGTCCGACCAGCCTGGAAATCAAACAGTGGTGACCCTTGATGAGGGGAGTTACTGATGCTGGGGGTAGATCACTCTGTCAGCCCTTCAGAGAGCCAACAGAGGCTTAACAAGTTCATCTTTATGTCCTTCTCAAAGGGTGTCCAAATCCTTTCCTTTTGTCTTTGAACTGCATTTAGAGATCTGATGGTTCAAAAATAGCTGAAATTTCTTTCTTCCAGAGGCACAAGGCTTTTAGGTTTTTATGTCCTCAGCAGATCCCTTTAAAACTGTCATTCCCACCTTGCAGAGGTGCAGCCAGTGGCATATATGTCTCAATTTGGGAAGTAATCCTCAAAAAAAGGAGAAGGGAGATGAAAAAAATGAGCTTATCATGGACTTGCACAGGTCTCTTTGCGAAAGGAAATGCCTGGTGTGATTTTACTCCAAGCGTGCCTTTAGTCTCAAAGATGGAAACATGCAGAGGGATTGTTGGTGGATGGGCAGAAGTCCATGGGATGGTGAGAGCCCAGGATTTAAATGAAAAGTAATGGACATGCAATAGTACAGCTCCTGGCAGAGGAATCCTGTGAGACACTGGAAGAGGCTTAGGGGCAAGCCAGCTGGAAAAGAGGGCTTAGATATTATTTGGCGACTGTTCTTTCCAGGAAAAAAAAAACCACAAAACCAAAGAGAACCAACCCCAAACCAGTGAGAGGACTAGGAACAGGTGCAATAGAAAACCAGATCCCCCAGATTTGTATGTGTTTGTGTGGGGCCTGTGCCGTTACTTTTTCCAGCCCTGCAATGTGCTGCTTTAAACGCCCAAATCCGGGGAACATCAGGGTGTGATTCATCACCAGCCAGGTAAATTTAGTGTGATTGCCTTGGTTTCATTTCCGTGATCAAACATGCTTGGACGTGGCCCAAAGCAGGGCAATTATGCTAATGACATACGTGAGAAACTAATTTAAAACATAAATAATGTATTATTGACCGTAAGATTACGCTCAAGCTTAGATTTGATTCCGTGTTCATCATTTTGCTGCCAAGGCAAATTAGCCTTGTGGGAGGATTCATTTGGGTCCCTTTGGGATGCTGGATTCTGTCAGGAATGAGTCAGTGCCACCTTCCCATGAACTCTAGGATAATTGGAGGGACATAAAGTTTTGCACAAATGCCTTGCCCTGCCTCTGCTCTCAGTGCTGAAGTAGATCGAGTTCTGTGAGTAACTGCAGAGCTGCAGAGCTCCAGCTGGGCCGTGGTGTGTCCACACTTCCATAGTGAAATGGGTGCTTCTGAGCTGGGTTCTGTGAAAGCCAGCCCTGAACCCCCATGCTCCAAGTCTGGGCCCCCAAGGCTGTGGCAGGTGAAACTGGGGACGACTCTGGACTGAAAAGTTAGAATGGATCCACTATCCAGAGTTTTGAGAACACAAGGTCTTGGAGTCAGAGCATGGAGTTTGTAGACTTAAGTTGCCTGAGAGCCTTGTAAGGAGTTTGTTCATTCCCAGAGGCTCAGTCACTTCCAGCCTGGCCTTTACCTATCCAGGAGATATTCTGCTTTCTCTTCTTTTCCTCTTGCTGCCAAAGTCAAGTTCCCACTTTTCTCTGGCTGAAGAGTGTTAAAGCAGTACCAGAAATGAACAGGGCCACTGTACTCAGCACCCGGCAACTGGAAATGGTTTGCTCTGGGCCAAGCAGAATGTGTCTTTTCCATGTAGGAATTCTCTTTCTAATTAACTGGAGAGGATAAGGTACGTGCACACACCCCCACTGTGGTTTTGTTGTGTATAAAGATGTTTATTGGGTTGTATTTCAGTGTTTTCTGTGAGTTGCCTCATGATACAAAATTAATGTTCCCTCCCCAGTCAGCATTTATTCATTCCTATCGATTCCCTGCTGTAAATGAGATGATTAATTTACCGCTCTGGCCCTGCAGCACAGTGCGAGAAGGCACATGAGGGGCTTTAGTCTGCCATGACAGGAAATTTTAGTGTCCACTGTGTAGAGTGAAAAGTTTGGAAATACAATGGTGCGTTCCTCAGTTTTGGGGAACTGGGGAATTAAAATGTGTTTGTGCTGTGTGCAGTGCTTACCCCTCACTCGTGCTGCAGGGTCTGCACACCAGCAGCTCTTAGCAACACTACGGCTGGTAAATTTGGGTAGTATTTTAGGTAAAGATAATAAATTAGGCTTTATTTTTGATTTCAGGAGTGAGGAACAACCAGTTAATGGGCAGGATTGTCCGTGCTATCCTCTCAGGACTGGGGCTTTGTTAGTTCCAGGCTGATGAACACAAAGTACATCCCTGCTGCATTGTTTGGGTTATTAGGATTATATTTTTTTTTTTGCTAATAATTGTAATTGCAGAAATGCACAGACAATGAACTAATTACTTCAGACTATCAGCCAGAGAGAAATAGCTCAGGGCTGGGTTCCCCATTCCGGCAGCCTCTGCAATTCCATCCTATTCCATGAAGTGCCTGATGGAACATGTGAGGGTGCAGCACCACGTTAAAGAGCACAGTGCTAAGGGATGCTTAGAACTGAGTCCTGGCTCAGACACCTTGAATTAATGGAGTCTGCTGAAGAAGAAAGACCATTATGTCTCATTGTATCTAGTTGGGCTCCACAGGCTCCAGCAGCTTCTCCCACTCCCCTGCCCTGAGAACCAACTCCATTGACATCGACCAGGTCGTCACGTTTTCACTGCTGAGTCTTGTTAATCACAGAATCATGGAATCACCTTAGTTGGGAGGGACCCACAAGGATCATCAGTCCAGCTCCTGGCCCTGCCCAGGACACTCCAACAATCCTACCCTGTTCCTGAAACATTGTCCAAACGCTCCTTGAGCTCTGGCAGCCTTGGTGCTGTGACCACTCCCCTGGGGAGCCTCTTCAGTTCCCGACCACCCTCTGGGAAAGAACCTCTTTCTAAACCCTTGGTTAAACCCACCATGACACTGAACAATCCACCAGGAGCATTGGAAATACAAACTGCTTTGTTTCAGAAGGACAGGATCAATCCAGGCTGTTGTCATTTCTGCCACAGTCAGGAATGGAATCCTCTCGTTGTATTCATGCTCTGCTTCAGAGCAGAACTCACAGGATTTCTTTCAGGGACTCTCTTGGAACAAGGATTCAGGTTTATGTGTCACATTTCTGCCTCTGAGGAGTATTTCACCTTTTCTTGATTTTCTGAAACTTCTGCTAATAATTTGGAAAGACTTTTGCCAGTCTTTTAAAATGATTTGGTAATTTCTCCCCACTTACTGGTTGCTGACGGCATGACCAGATTAAATTGCACCAAGATAATTTCCAAAGGTGGTGATAATTTACCTCATCTCTCCCAGGTCTGGCAGGGAATTGGTCTGTCAGGCCCAGGCTCTAAAGCTCATGGGCTGGAATCTGTGGATTTGAAATCAAAGCTTCGCAGTGCTAGAAATGTCATTCTGAACTCTTTTTTTGATATTTTCTTTAGGAAAGAATTCCATTCAAACAGAAATGTTCCAGAGAACAAAAATGAAATGTCATCTTTTATATCTCTTAAAGCGCTATTTTGTGAGGTCGTCTTACAACCAGTACAACCCTTCAGACCCAGAAAGTTTCTGCACCTCAGAATTGTGCCATGGAACATTGTATATTGTCTTCCCTAAATGTCACCCTTTGTGCATTCTGGCTGGATTTTTGTGGAATTGGAACGGGCCTGAAAACGCCAGCATATTAATATTTCATTTGATGTTCATGGTAATTATAACCAAGATTAATTCGTTCACTCTGAGAGCAGATACTGTGCCTTGTGGGAATTCTAAATTATTGATTTGGGAGTGGTAGAATGGACATAGCAGTGCCAATCTGCTTCAGGAGAGTCCAGGAGGGGTGTGGGAGGAGGAAGGACATCTCCCGTGCCAGGATGAGGAAGTCATGGAACCACAGAATCCCAGAATGGTTTGAGTTGGGAGAGACCTTAGAAATCATCCCGTTCCACCCTCTGCCATGGGCACGGACACCTTCCACTAGACCAGGTTGCTCCAAGCCCTGTCCAACCTGTCCTTGGACACTTCCAAGGATGGGGCAGCCACAGCTTCTCTGGGAAATCCATTCCAATGCCTCCCCATCATCACAGGGAAGAATTTCTTCTTAATCTTTAATCTAAATCAACCCTTCTCCAGTTTAAGGCCACTCCCCCTTGTCCTGTCAGGGCAGATCCTAGTACTGGGCCGATGCTCAGTTCCAGTGCCATTTCCCAGCACAGCATCCATCCTCCTCCTCCCACCCTCTGTTGTTTATTACAGCAGTTTGGACCTCCCTAACTCTTCCAGCCATTCCCAGCTCCCAGGACTGTCTCTGGCCACAAGGGAGAGTGCACAGACAGTGAAATGAGTATAGCCACCCCTGCAGGAAAGGCAGGAGCCTGGGAAACTGCTTTGGCTCTCTAGAAAATTCCCTTTTCCATTGATTAACTAACAGAGACTGGCCTCCAGCCTGGGCACACAACTGCAGGTGTCTAAAAGGTTACAAGAACATTTTCTTAGTGGAGCAGCACTTTGGAAAGAAATTAGGAAAATATTGTATTGCCCTAAACCTTTTCTGCTTCAGTCACAGCTGATGGGCTGCAGCTTCATGGCCTCCTGTGGGTGTCTTGGGAAAAAAGGAAAGGTGGAATTTGAAATACAGCCATTACAGAAGAAATTTCAATTTTGTCAGGGCTAGAAAGCAGCATTAAGCTATAATTAAAAAGTTATTGGAAAACTCCACGAGGCTCCAATTCAATTTAATTAATGCAGCTCTCCCTCCATCAGCCAGGCAGCAAATGTTACAGTGCATTTCAGGGGGGCACAGATCTGGATTGTACCTATTTTGAATGCTGGATGTAATTATAATTTTCGCATATCCATCCCAGAAGTTAAAATTCTACAAAACTTGAATTTTTATGTATTATGCACCTAAGTTCCTCTGCTTCTAACCAGAAGATGACCCAACTTGTGCAGGCCTGAAGATAAATTAAAAAAAAAAAAAGCAAATGGGCGGTTGAAGCCAAGAATTAAACCCACTGTTGCTCAGCTGCACAATGAGCAGTCAGTGTGTGTTAGTTTTCTGACAGTTTTTTCTGTACAGCCTTTCAGAGACTCTCCCAATTAGAAGAGCAAAGATGGAAAGTTTTGAAGTCTGTGGACAGAAGCTCTGTAGCTTTTTTGTTGCATGATCTTCTCACGTTCCTCTGCAGGCTGTGAATCCCAAAGTGGTCCTTGAGCAAACTCAGCAGCTTCTTTGTACTTGAGTAGAGTGGTTTTTGGGGGGAGTGTGTGACATCCAGGAGGGTGGCAGAGGTCAGTCCAGAAGGGTAGGAGTATCTCCCGTTTGGACGTCATAGGGTGGTTTGGGTTGGAAGGGACCTTTAAAGACCATCTAAGCCAAACCAGTAAGGTTAAACAGCAAGGTTTTGTGTCTGTTGTGTAATGACACAAAGGTGGATTCTCATCATACCACAGGCTGAAAATGGAGAGCACATCTTGAACAAAAGCAGGCAGGGCTGGCTTTGATTTTGAGCCCTTTGTGTCACTGAATCATTAAGGTTGAAAAAGCCCTCCGAGACCATCAAGTCCAATGTGTGACCAATCCCAACCTTGTCACCCAGCTCAAAGCACCTGAGTGCCATGTCCAGTCATTCCTTGGACATCTCCAGGGATGGGGACTCCACCACCTCCCTGTGCAGCCCCTTCCAATGCCTGACCACCCTTTCTAGGAAGAAATTCCTCCTGAATCATCTTCAGCAATTCTTCCTGAAGGATGGAAAGCTGCAGTTCTCTCTGCAGCCCCAGCCCCTGAATCATTTTATGCTGGATCCCAGTTTTTCCCAGTATTACCATAAGGAACCTCTCTGGCTGCCCCAGTTCCTCCTGAGCGGAGGACATTCCTTCTTCCTGTGGTTTTTCCAGTGATCTCTTTGCAAATCACTTGATTTTGACTGGGTTTATCCAGATTGTACAGAAGTTACTCAGATCAGGGTCTTACGCAGTTTGTGGTTTGTACTTTTTATGTTTTTCAAATCAATAATATTTTCAATTCAAACAATGTCCGTAATTAGGTGACTTTTTAGTAGAATAGATATTGCTTAAGACCAGCAAACTGATTAAATGAATTCTCTCTCAGCTTAGGAAGTGTTTGACCTTGCTAGGGAAGGGCGGCATAGCTTCATGTACATGGAATATAGTGAGAGCATTTTTTATTTATCTCTAATCAACATTGCATTGATGTTAGGAAAAAAACCTATCAAAAATTTTTACATTCCAGATCTATAAAAAATAATTTTCACTTTCCAACGTTAAATTATATTTGTA
Source organism: Lepidothrix coronata (assembly GCF_001604755.1). Classification (NCBI taxonomy): domain Eukaryota; kingdom Metazoa; phylum Chordata; class Aves; order Passeriformes; family Pipridae; genus Lepidothrix; species Lepidothrix coronata. The sequence goes on along the minus strand of NW_016690192.1, from coordinate 7,863,365 downwards.
TATAATATAAAATCAATGTAACTCTTTAGAAAATCAGATGTAGTATAGTGAGAACAAAAAACTTAATCAGAAACACAAACCTTTGTTTAGTTGAAATTGTGGGTAAGTCTTAGAGGATACAGTTGTTGGGCTTGGTTTTGCATTTGTATTTTCTATAAACCCAGAAGACCTTATGGCTCTTGAAAGTGCCAATTCCACACTGTCTTCCCATTGTGATGCCATGCAGAAATTCTCTTGTTTAATAAGAAATAGAAAGAGCATTTATTGTTACCGCATAAAAGAATAGCAATCAGCAGCCCTTGGGTTATACCTCCTAGTGTAATAAAGGTGGATATATCTCCTTGGCTGCCTCCAGCTGCTGGAATAGACTTTCCTGGTGGCCAGCCTGAACTACAGGCAGTTCTATACCTGCCTGAAAGGAGGTTGGAGCCAGGTGGGTGTTGGCTTCTTTTCCCAAGGAACAAGCTACAGGAGAGGAGGAAACAGCCTCAAGTTGTGCCAGGGGAGGTTCAGGTTGGATACTGGGGGAAATTTATTCCTCAAAAGGGCTGTCCAGCCCTGGCAGGGATTTAAAAGCCATGTGGATGTGGCACTTGGGGACATGGATTAGTGGCAGTACTGGCCACTGGCCACATGGCCTTGGCAGTACTGGGGGACTGTTGGACTCGATGGTCTGAGAGGGCTTTTCTAACCTAAAGTATTCTGTGATTCTGTCACTCAACTGAAGTTCTTAACAGTCATCGAAGTTTTCATTTTTTTTCCCAGTATTGATGATTTCCAAGCAGGTATTTCCAGTATTTTTTATGAATGTGCATCATTAATTTAGAAGTACTTTGTGCTTCAGTGGTAAAACCTGACTATCCACCAGCTCCAGGTGTCTGTTCAGTGGTTTGGAGGGGACCCCCATTCCCCACGCTGGGCTGCAGGGACAGAAGAGGTGCTGGGAAATGCCATTTTAAATGTAACCACAGTAAGACAGAAGTGCTGCATGGCTGATGCTGTAGGTTGTGTCAATAGTCCTATCCATGTCTTTGTGTTTAATAGGCTTTGATGGACTTTTCTTCCATTAATTTGTCTAATTGCTTTTCAAATCCATTTGTGTGTCTGGCTCCCACGGCATCCTGTGGTAATGAGTTCTACACTTTAATTATGCACTATGTGAAAAATTACTTTATTTTCTTTATTTTGCACCTACTGTCTCATTATTTTCTGACAATCCTTTGTTGTTGCATTTTGAGTAACAACAAATAATTGTTTGCCATTTTGTGCTTTTGCTGCCATTTGGATTTTCTTTGGGTCTGCTCCAGTGGCTCTTCCCCAAACTGGATAGTGCTGGGTTTTATCTTCATTGGAATAGAACCTCAGCCTGTTCTCCCCTGTGAGGGTGGGGAGGGCCTGGCACAGGTTGCCCAGAGAGGCTGTGGTTGCCCCATCCCTGGAAGTGTCCAAGGGCAGGTTGGACAGGGCTTGGAGCAACCTGGGATAGTGGAAGGTGTCCCCCCTGCCCATGGCAGGGGTGGAACTGAGTGAGCTTTAAGGTCCCTTTCAACCCAAACCAGTTAGGGATTCTAGGATTCTATTCGTCATTCTTGTCACATTTTTCATACCTTTTGTAGGTCTCCCAAACCTTTTTTGAGACAGGATACCAGATATGCAAACTCTGACTCCAAAAGCCACCTCTGCTGGATGAGATCCCAGCCCTTCAGTTACAGGGCTCTTCAGCAGGGAGGGGGGGGAAACTCTCATGTTTGTTTGCAGAAAACACTACCTTGTATCCCAGGGAAACAGATGATGAGAGTGATCACAGAACAAACACTGTCCATGTTGTATCTGTACATACAGAGATACCCAGGCAGATGAAATAATAGCTGTCTACTCTAAGAAATAGAAGTAATGTAAAAGCTGTAACAGGAATTAATTCTTTCAGACGACAAAGAAATTAAGCTCAGGTCACCTAAATTGATGGGATTCCTGCCAAAGCCCTTTCTGTGCAGGGGATTGTCCCTGTTCAGAGACAGGGTCAGCATGGGGCTCTTGGGCAGTGAGTGCTCAGAGGTAAGAGATGCCTCTTACAGCTGATAAGTATTGAAATTATTGTAATGAAATTCATAATGAAATAATTGGCAGTTTTATTCTTTCCTGTCACTGCTGAAGCAAAAAGTGCTTTGTAGATTCTGGTTCTTAGGTCTACAGGATGGGGAAGGAACCCTAAAGGCTCAAAATATGGGCTCTGACACTCTGCATCCAGTTAAAATGCTTCAGCACAATGGACTTTGGAGTATTTCTTTCTATTTTTCAGTCAACGTCAACATTTCCATATATGCTGGAAACAAATTCCTTTTTTAATATTATGAACTTCCTGCATAATGATTAGGGTGAATTTGCTTGAAAAGTCTCACCAGTTTAATGACTCACCAAAAGGGACGTGACCATCCTAGAAAACCATGGAATCTGCTGTTTAACTCAAGCTGTTTTTCCTCTCTCCCTGTTTTCTCTTCCCCAGCTGGGTAGTGGGGTTGTTTAATCTGGAGAAAAGGAGGCTCAGGGGGACCTTTTCACTCTCCACAGCTCCCTGACGGGAGGGTGGAGCCAGATGGGGGTCAGGCTCTGCTCCCAGGGAACAAGGGACAGGACAAAGGGAAATTGCCTCAAGCTGTGCCAGGGGAGGTTCAGGTTGGACATCAGGAGGAATTTCTTTCTGGAAAGGGTGGTCAAGCACTGGAAGGGGCTGCCCATGGAAATGGTGGAGTCCTCATCCCTGGAGGTGTCCAAGGAATGACTGGACATGGCACTCAGTGCTCTGGGCTGGGTGACAAGGTGGGAATCGAGCACAGGGTGGACTCAATGGGCTTGGATGGCTTTTCCAACTTTGATGATTTTATGATTTTATGATCTATTACATCTTCACCGGTTCCACTTAAACAGAAAGAAACCATGAAGATCTTTAGGTTTCCTGGTTTTGCTTTGAATGGAAAGAGAAGTGGGGTAGAAGGGGACAGTGTCGGTCCCTGGGTGCAAGTCCTCCACCTGCCTTTTTCCTCCTGGTCCTTTGAGCATCAACTCAATGCTGCACCCAGGAGCTCCTCGAGGTGTGAGAGTTTTGTACAGCTCCCTTTATCCCATTTTTTAATTATTTCCTGAGCTGGAGAGTGTCTCAGTTTCACAGCACAACCACAGTTGACCTAGTTCTGGAGGGCAAAGAGTTAACTGGACTCACTCCTGTTCCTGACTAGGCAACTGTAAATAAAAAGTTTATTAAAACTGAGTGTAAATAATGCAAATCTCTCATTAAGTGTTCCCAGGCAGGCAGCAGTACGTGGGCTTACCTTGGAAAGATTAGAGGCTGAGTTAGAGGATAATTGTGTTTTGCATCCAGATGTGATAAAGTTTTACTGTCAGGGTGAGTACAGCCTGTGGAGCTCAGGGAGATGGTACAGCTGAAATCTTGAACTTACCTGTTCGTCCTTCAGCTGTCCTTTGGTTAAGGCTTGGACTTTTCATCTGGTTACCCAACTAGTCGCAGGAAATACAGCACATGATGAGTGCTGACATCTGGAGCCTCTGAGTCACTTTTGACACTGCACCACTGCCAAAACCTACTTTAGTTTTGTTTGCTCCCTATTTTTATTTTTCATTTTTTCATAGTTCTTTTCATTGGAGTTAAACCTGTATATATAGATATAGCAGAATTTGAAAGAGTAGAGGAGGCAGAACAAGGTGATAGTGCTTCCCATCCTTTCTTCCCATTCTCTCTCCTCACGCTGGTACAGAGCAGGTGGCAGATGTACAGGTCATTTCCAAGTCTTTGCCTTGAAATCTGCAATTTCAGAAGGACATTTGAGATTGTTAAGGCTCACACAGTAAAAAATAATTATTATTCTATATTCTAATCAATATTAAGGCCTTTCCACTCTATACCTGCAGAGGGATAGGGTTTCCTTCTGCACTGCTCCTAATCTCCGCTTTGATCCTTTGCTCCACTTTGATCCTAATGAGATTAGAGATTTAAATGTTGCAGTATTGCACTGTTTAACACACAAGGCAAGTTCTGTAACCATGGTTTCATTCTCGTGCCGTTTCACGAGAGGAGGAGCTTCTTTTTCAACAGGGATAAATATATTTGGCAGGAGATTCGGATAATGCCTGGATCTCATCTTGTTTACATCAGTGTAAACCCAACATAAGCCCATTAACAAACCCCACAGACCTTTTGTAGCCCAGTGTCACACCAAGAGCTGTTTGGTCTGTGACAGAGGCAGAGCAGCATTTTCAAAGTTGTTACCAAAATGGATTTCCACTGTCCCTGGGGCGTTTAGAGGTTCAGTGTCATTTTTCAGGACAATGAGGTGGTGTGTGGAGGTTTGGTGAGCTTTGGTAATGTTGCATCACTAGTTGCAAACCTTGAGTATCAAAGGCAGGGGAGGGCAAGAGTGTGTCTTTGGCAGGGTGATGGTCAGAAGCTGCTCTTCAGTGATTAAACTGGCTTAAAATTCAAATAGGTGGGTTTTACCCAGGGTGTAAAGGTGAACAGAAGCATCCAAAAGGGAAGAACACAGTTGTCAAAAAGTCCCATTGATTTAAAAGGTACATTTTCAGGCATCAGTGCCTGAAAATTCTCTCTGTCAGGGCAGGATAAGTAGCAATCCTTGTGCTCTGGGTGTGAGTCAGCTCCAGGTGCCTGTGCAGCTCCACACTCCTGGGCATCAATGCCATCACAAGCTTTCATAGGAATGGTATATGCACTTCATCTTACATTCCTCTGTGCTCATGGAATTGCCATTTTCCCATTTAATGAGTATTTTTACAACCAGAAAAGCTCTTCTGGTTTATTTAGCTTTGCTATCGCAGAGAAGAAAACCATTGCTGCCTCTTCCCTCCTAAATTTAAGATCAAGTCACAGTGAAATTGTCTTTTATATTGTCCTCAGCTGTTAACATACAACCCATATCCCAGAAAAGCCTGTTTATGGGCTGGGGGAGTGGGAGGAGGAACACAGAACACATTTATCTTGCAGAATTTAGACAAACAAACCGAAGAAGCCTTTTCAGCCATTCAGGAGAAGGTTTAAAAGCAGTGAGGAGACAGGTGAGCCATTATTTTCTATACAGGCAGAAGGACTTCATCCCATCAGATTCCATAAGACAAGCAGAGCCTGCCATGGGTTTGTAGCAGCTCAGCTCAGCTTGTTAAGGGCCAGGAGAGCACATTTGCCAAAATCTTAAGTAACTGTGTTTGGACCCTGCACAGCCTGGTGACCACAGCACTGAGCAGCAGTTCCTGCAGCGCTGGGACAAGCAAAGGGTGCCCCATGCTGTGACCTTCATCAGCCACCACACCACTGCCCCTCCTCAGGCTGACCACAGTCATCTCAGTGTGGTACATTTTCTTTCCCTCTTGCTGAAGGAAACACCAGATTTCCTGTAGATGGAGACCTGTGGCCATGATTCTGCCGTGGCCCCTTGTTGGAGACGTTGTCTCTCAGAGGCAATGTCAGGAGACCTCATTATTTTGTGCCTCTTACCCTCAGAGCTCACAGGGTGATGCTTGGTACTCTGGGAAGCTTAAAAAGCTTTATGTGTGCATTCTCTAATTTTCTCTACTTCTCTCATTTCATCTTTTATTTTTCTCTAGGAAACAAAATTCCCTTTGGCTCAGCTACAATCCCCTTTTTTACCCAGGCTGTTGTCCTACTATGGCTTCACTTCACTCAATTATTGTTTCTCTGTAAAAGACTTTTAAAATGGCTTTTAGTCTCCAGCAACTGCACTTAAAAGCTATTAAAGACTAATCTCCCTGGAGATTTCTGGGCTCCCAACTCCTGTTGGATCATGGCTCTACACATGAAGTGTTTATTTCTTTGCAGTGCAGCATAATTTAGGAACAACAACAGATTCTGAACGAGGTACATGTAGACATTTTCTGAAGATGAGAATGTTTAACAAAGACTGATCATCCTGTATCTGACACCTTTCCATTCCTGAAGCGTGTGTTAGAGCAGGAGAGCATGGTGACTCTGGCCAGAGCTGTCAGATCCTGTAGTCTTCATTAATGAATTTTTCATGGCTGACATGTCAGCCAAACATTAAGACTGCATTTCTGACATAATTATTGCAGTAGCTCCCTGGTACACTTCAGGATATTCTCTGTGTTCTCCTTGTCATTTTGGGCCCTGCTGCTCTCCTGCCCACACCAGCTGCTCAGAGCTTGTGCCAGCCCACCCCATCCTGCTCTCAGGGCTCCCTGGGGTTATTGAGGTCCTTGGCTGCCTTAGCAGATTCTGGGACATGTAAGAGAGGGGCTGGGAGCAGAGCAGCTTGTCCAAAGGACCTGGTATCCATAGCATGTCTTCCAGCTGCTGCTTTGGGTGGCTGTGGTCATTCCCATGTGCTCGTGCCCACTGGCTGGTGGAGGGCAGTGCAGGCCATCTTCAAGCATCTTCGAATTATTAAGGTTGGAAAAGACCTCCAAGACCATCAAGTCCAACCTTCAAAATCATCAAGTCCTGCCTGGCCCAGTTTAGTTTCTTCTGGAAGCAGCCATGGTGCTCTGTGACTTCTTTTGGTGTGAAACAAGAAGTGATAAAGAGGCAGTTTCCAGGAGATCCTTTGGAGTTCACACTTGATCCAAGCTAGGCGTCTAATGTAAAATGTACCACAAACTATTGTCATGGAGCTGATTTCTAGATTTTCAGCCTTGAAGAAAGAATTAATGATCATCTATTCTGATGTGCTCTAACTGTGTAATTATTGTATCCAGTTACAGTTTCTTTTTCAGCTAAAACACTCCTCCTAGAAAAGAAACCCCTCTTTATCTGAAGACCTACAGGTGCCACAGGAAACCCGGGATGACCTCTTCCAGTGTTAATTTAAACTGGGTCTGTTTTGAAATGTCAGGCACTGGATCTCTGTGTATTCGGGTACTTTGAAGAGTCATCTCCTTTCAGAAATATTTTCCCTCAAATGAGTAGGTCAAGTTGTATCAACTCATCTCATGTCAGGTTGAGTAGAATCTGACATATCCATTTGAGACAGGGGATGGTAGGAGTAGTCTTATCAGTGTGATGTCACCTCAGTTTAGTAGTCTATCCAAATACACCCAATAACTCTGTGTGCTGTCACAATATTCTTATCTGTGCACTTGAAAAGAAAGAAAAAACAAGGATTAACTGAAGAAAAGTTTAGATAGAACAAAAATTTATTAATAATAAACTAGAAGATCTAAAGTTCTTTACTTCATATTTAGCCTGAAACAAAACAAAATTAAAAATAACCGTCCTGGCGTGTTGACAGTCCTGACCGGCACAAGCTGTTCAGCTGTGTCCAGCTGTCCAGAAGCTGTGGCTGCCCCATCCCTAGAAGTGTTCAAGGCCAGGCTGGACGGGACTTAGAGCGACCTGGGATAATGGAAGGTGTCCCTGCCTGTGGGAGGGGGTAGGACAAGGTAAGCTTTAATGTCCCTCTCAGTCCGAACCATTCCATCATTCTCTGAAAACTCAGTCGATCTTTTGCAGATGTGTTGTGTGAGCTCTTCCTAAAGTTGTTTTGGGCTCCCTGAGGGACACAGTCTGTAATGGAAGGGGCTGTACAATGTAGAGGATGAGGGGAGCACAGAGAGCAGGCAGGGAGTCTGTGTGTGTTGGGCCTTGTTCAGAGTTGGTGGTTCCGTTGGGGTCACTTCTATTCCTTGAGAAGTTTCCTGCAGAGCTGGAAGCAGAGACTTGAGGACACCGAGTGCTCTAGGGACCAAACTCCCACCACTGGAGGAGATGAATTTGGTTACCACGTGCTGGGACTGTTGGGGTGTCCTATGCAGGGCCAGGAGTTGCACTCCATAATCCTTGTGGGTCCTTTCCAGCTCACCTAATCTAATCAAGTTCTTTGCGTAACTACCTAATTTCTATTATTCTGATTGCATTACAAATACACGTAAATAACAAATCATGTTCAGATAAAATGAAGCCAGTAACTATTCCTTCCCAGTGTTCAAAACCAATTAAAATTTGGTTAAATGTATGGCTGTTTTTCCATACAAGAACAACCTAAAATACCTTCAAAATCTATTTCACTTCCAGCTCATGTATTATACTAGTTTATTATAAAGCCTTTTAGTTAATTCACTTTATCCTTAAAGGCTTAAAATTCTAATTAAATTTCATATCTTACACCACATTCATTAATATATTTCTTTAAAAGCATTTATAATTCATTGTCTTTATCACTTTTACAATTAAAAATGTTACTGTAGTTTGTATCTCAATAACAAACAGCAGCTGCCTCTCCAAGAAATGCTAAAAAGGCACAGAAAAACCTTATCTCAACATTTCTTTTTCCTACTCGTACCCTAATTCCTGCTTCCAGAGTTGTCAGTGACCCAACAAAAGAGTCTCTTCCTGACAGGCAGCATCCCTGACCTTCCCAGTTCTCCTCTTCCCCCATGCCATGGTACAGTGACAAATCTATGAGTGGGCATGTGGCAATGGGAGAGTCACAGATTTTCCAAGCAAATAAATTATTTAGAGGATTATTTTAAAAAATCTACTCTTTTCCGGACTATCCTTGAACTGGGTACATTCCCAGGAAGCTCTGCCCTCTTTGGCTCTACAGCTGCTCAGGTCCTGACTATGACTCTATTTGCATTATTAATGTGTTTTTAACAAATGATGTGTAAGGAGCAAGCTGTGAGTATTAAGCACAATTACCACTGAAATGAGAGTTATAATATTTCAGCATCTGGTGGTATTGCCAGTGGCCAACTAACAGCCTCCCACCAAGGCAAATCTGTGCAGCAACCAGAATTCCTTGGGTGGAAAATTAAGTAGAAAAGAAAGGAAGGACATGCAAGTCTTATGCTGTAAGAAACAAATCCCAGAATTTACAGGTAAATTTAAACACCAAAGGCCCTGAGGCTAGATGAAAATATTCTGGGTTTAATTCAGAATTTCAGGTTCAAAGAAACAAGGAAACCAACCCAGTTATTTAGTTTGTCTGAGGGGTGTATAAAATCTTTGTACACATGCAAAATGTGCTCCCGGTAGATCATTTATGCCAAAACAGAAAGACTGGTTGATGTCTTTGGAAAATAAAGGAAATATGAACTCCAGAACACAATTAATGCCTCCAAATCCTATTTGGGACTGCCTCTGTGTGCCAGTTCTATGGAGGGGGTATGGAGTGGGAGCTTCCAAGTGAAAGAGGTGGTCATGGTCAGTGTCATGGGAGGGTTCTCACTGCTGGGGGAGGACTGGCACAGAGAGCACAAGGTTTGAGGCATCACTGCTTGAATTTGCCATCAGAAGCACAATCAAGGCTTCGGCACCCATGTCCCTGTATTGGAGAGATGAGGAAGATGGGTTTCCCATCTGGATCTGGGCTGTGCCCGTTCCCTGGCAGACTCTGCTCCTAAGGGCTCTGACAGCTCCACAGGAGCCTCTCCAGTGGGTTCCTCATCCTCCCAGGATTCCGTGTGGAGCAGGGACCCCAATCCCTGCCTGGGGATGTAACTCCCCCCACTCCACCCAGCCAGCACTCTCCGTCCCCACAGCAGGATCTTCCCTTGGCCTTTCCTCTCCCACTGGTTTGTTTGTGATAGTCAGGGTTGAGCTTCTGTATGAACAGGTGGGGGGTAAACCTGAGTAATCTGAATGTCTCTCATGATGTGTAAAACCTCCTGACCCCACTCCACTTCTGGCTGTGCTGAAGGCACCAATCCAAGCATTGCTGGGCCGGCAGTGGCTCTCCCCGGACTGTGCCTAGCTGCAGAGCCAAGGACGTGGGCTCAGTGGATGGTACTTTGGTGATAGGAAACTGAGGCAGAGGAGTGCATGGTTCTCCAATGTCCCTGGTAAAACAGATGGAGCAAACAGAACTGTTTTAAGGCAGTGCTTTTTAAAAAAGATTCATTTTATTGTCTCCTCTGATGATCTCGGCATCCAAAAAAATGTTGATGCCACGTTAGACACACACACTGCCTTGGGTTGCTGAAAGCCTAAGAAGATAATTGAATTCCAACAGTGGCATCAATCTGATCAGTGCTCGAAATGGACATTCAAATTAGCATCTTTCCTAACATAGAATAATTATGCCAGAAATTAGAGGCGAGATGCTGGCACGTATTTGCATCACATTTGCAGCCTAAAGGGCAGAGCTTTTCTGATGCTAATACCAACCTTGTAGGGTTTGTAAAGGGTTGGTTCTTACAGATTTTGGCTATCAATGCCCACAAAGCCCAACTGGGAATGTTCTGCAGGTCCCAGCTGAGCATGGAGGAGCAGCACCAACTCCATTGGAAGATTTACACCTTTTCTTGTTTTCTTACATTTCCACTGAATCTTTTATTTCTCAAAGCCACAACAACTTTATAAGATGTTTTATTCCATGGATCTATCTTAGTAACATTTTCATCACTGCACTTTACAACATAATTTCTTCCTATCATAGAACCCCAGAATGGTTTGAGTTGGAAGGGACCTCAATGCTCATCCCATTCCACCCCCTGCCATGGGCAGGGACACCTTCCACTAGACTAGGCCTAATCATACATAAGCATTTCCATATTTATTCTTATTCCTCCCTGGGGATGTGTCCCAGCCAGCTGAGGTGTTACCTGGCCAGCAGTGATGGGTGGCCTGGCCACTGCTGAGCAGACTGGGAGTGGGAACCAACACACTGGGTATGACCACACCTCACCTTTGCTGCCAGAGTGAACCACACTGGAGAATCCTTTTCTAAGACAGGTCACATTTCCATGTTTTTCCCTTGTTCACGAGGAGAGGAAGAACTTTACTCCCTGCACTGGCTGGATAGGACCAAGGGAAATGGATGCAAGTTGTGCCAGGGGAGATTCAGGTTGGACATCAGCAAAAATTTCTTTCCTGAAAACGTGGTCAGGCATTGGAAGGGTCTCCCAGGGCAGTGGTGGAGTCGCCATCCCTGGCAGTGTTCAAAGGACAAGTAGAAGTGGCACTTAGTGGGATGGTTTAGTGGATTTAACTCTCATGAAACCCCAGCTCTATCACCCTTTTCCCCAGCCTTTTTTGTTATTTTCTCCTTTGCTGCATTAAGATGCAATTATGCACTTCAGCTAATTGCTAGTTACTTAGTGTCAAAATGCATAATGTGTCTGAAATGTCCTCAACTTTTCTGTGTCAAAATCATGTGTAGCACAGGAAAAAAAACACAAGCTATTAGTCTTGTCAAGAATCTACCTTAAAAGCTCCTTTTTTCCCCTGATATATCAGATTTTGAGCACAGTGTTGTGATAATAAGCATTTAAAATATATAAACTTTCTATTACATATTATTAGTTCTTGAGGGAGTTTATGTGTAGGACTTATTTACTCAGAATTATAAATTCACATTTGGTTTGGCATAGACTTGGGGGCTGATAAGTGTAGAAACATTTTTACAGATTAATGTAACTGGACAGCAGCAAGTGCCAAAAAGCATTAGGAAAATGGAAATCTGTTCCACTGCTGAATTTACCCTTTTATTAGACACTGAATGTATTTGAATATTTTATTTCAGATATGTGTGAGGTAGCTGGAAAAAGGTTTAAATTCTAAAAATGGCATAATTAATGGCAGATCTAATAATGGCACACCTGGTTGAGGTATGTTTTCTTCTAAAAAAAGGAGCTTTTATCAATTCACTTTGGAAGACTTATATTTTTATTTAAGAGCTCTTAAGTCACATCATTTTTGGCACATAAAAATTATTCTTAAAGAAAACTAGGAAAGATATAGAGTCAGGTGAGGGAATGCTTAAAGAGTGGGCCTGGAGCAGTTTGATGTGAACTGTTGTGCCAAGAACACATAAAGAATAGTTTTGAGCTTAACTGGAACAGTATTAGTCTTTCTTTAAATAAACACTGTTTCATGGGTTGGATTTCAGCAACTCGTGGGACTTTGGAAAACAGGAGAATTCCCATTTTTGGCAGCTTTCTTTCTACGAGTTGTAAAATCTGAGTCTCTGAAAGGCTGTAGGGCTTCAACAGGCAGGTTTTTTTCTGTTCTTGGACTTAGTTTCTCTGAAGAAAGAATAGTTCCTCAGAGCAAATCTGTTTAATTCTGTGGTTGAATCAAAATTACAGGAAGTCTTCAGAATTTGGCATTCCACGGCGTTTTCCATCTGAATTGCCAGTTCATGAAAAGTTTAATGAGCAACGTACCTAACAACATAAACCGAATTAAAAGCACGCAGGGAGTAATTGTGCCTCAAACCTCTCTCACGTCAGCTGTACAATAGTTGCTAATTTTGATGATGTTTGGCATGAGAAAATAATAATAAAATGTAGTTTTGCCTGTAGCTCTCTGTTATAGCCATTTTGGAGAGGAATTATTGAAAATACAGCTAAGAAGAAACATGAGAGGAAATACTAATAATATCCATAGATCCGAACTTTGCCTCCTTCCCTGGGCTACCTCTCCTGAATCAGGAGGATTTTTCTCTAGTTTCCTGATCCCTAACCAAAAGAGAAGTCATCCATGTGCATATGACCAGTCTGGGCTGTAGGGGCACATTTCAAGGCCGGGGTGTGGGAATGGTGCAGCACCTTCCTGCCTGTCAGGTGTTCAGGAGGTCCTGGGACCTCTTGAGCCTCCCTGAGAAGCACCCACTCCACCA